>NW_021627681.1:0-58715 GCF_004785775.1 Grammomys surdaster | reverse complement strand
TTCCTTCCTTCCTTCCTTCCTTCCTTCCTTCCTTCCTTCCTTCCTTCTTCCTTCCTTCCTCCCCCTTCCTCCCTCCCTCTCTCCCTCCCTTCCTCCCTCCCTCCTTCCCTCCTTGTTTCCTTCCGTCCCTCCTTCCCTCCCCCTTCCTTCCTTCCTTGCCTTCCTTCCTTCTCTTCTTCCTCCTTCCTTCCTCCTGCTCCTTGCCTTCCTTCCTTCTCATGTAGTAGGCATTCCCTCCTTCGCTGTTACATAGTAAATCTGATGGCACAAATCTGAATGAGACTGTGTCACGCTGTGTGGGGATGGCAGAAGGGTAGCTGCATGAACAGTTAGGACAACTAGGAGAAATGATACCTTTAATGAAGCAACTCTGGAATACTCAGGCAGACCTGTGAAGGTAGGTGTGCCTTCATTTTGTGGCTTCATCACAGTTCCAGTGGGTTCCTTTGACATCACCATTCTTGCCATTCCTCACTGGCAATAGTGTCTTCCATAACCAAAGACAACAAGCCATGGCTGGCCATTTGACTCTGAAGGGTAGTGTCTCGGGTCCAGAACTTACTTCCACCTTACCTCAATCATAACATTTCTCATCAGCTACTAGGTGACAGATAAATGAAATAACTGTTCTAGTTTGTGATGCACATAAAATGAGACATGCATCAGGAAGGATTTTGGAGTACATTGAATAATATGCCATTTTTCCCAGAAAAGATTTAGCAATTGGTACTGGGCCCAACAACACTGCATTTTGATTAGGTGTCATTTTCTATAATGGTCTCAGCTTGTGGCAAAGAGAAGTTTCCTTGACGAGGGGTGAGGCTACACGTATCCTGGGGTATAAGGAAACATATTTAGAATTTGGTTAGGGATCCTGATGATTTAGTGAAGTGGTGGTTGTAGATTCTCCTCTAAGATCCATGACTTCAACTAGTGCTAGGAAGTTGGCTAGCTTTCCAGTACCAAACCCGATTTCCCTCTTATTAAGCAGGTCCAACTAGAGAGCTGTTGATTAATGCCATGGTCTGTATGATACTGCCGCACCTTTAGGTTTGTCGTGTCACGTTGGTTTGCAGGTGTCACAACTGGGTAGGACTGTTGTTTGCCTCCCTCCTTTGGAAGCTTGCATGGCATCTTCTGAAACCATAAGAGCTGGTTCTCAGGGAGGGTGCTCATAAGACACTTTAGTGTAGTCCTTATAGGGCTTTCTTCAGGACCTGTTCTAGAAATAACATTTCTCTCCAGCTCAGACAGATCCTTCTTGTTTATATTCATGGACAGTTTTTTTTCCTGCTTTCCTGAGGCTTGAGATTTCATAGAATAACCATGCTGATGGCTCTAAGCTTCTAAATCTTTAATCACTCTAATTCCTGTACTTGGGGTCATGTTACTTAAGTAGGTGCCATTACTCCCAGGAATAGAGCTGGTCAGATAAAAACATATTTTTGTCTTTTCTTCCCCTGTCATTTACCTGAAACAAACTCCAAGAGCATGGAACTGGAAACCATAAACTTCTTATTTCTTCCAAAATTACACTTTGATGAACACAAGCTCATGCACCATGGCTTTAACTCAACTGTATGCCCCCTCCCTCCCATCCTCCTTCCCTCCCTCCCCCCCTTCCTCGTACCTTTTCTTTAATTAGTAAGAAATTTGTTACATACTTGTTTATTCTCTTCTCTTGTTATCTAACAATGATGCAGAGAACAAAAGAATGATGAGTTATTATGTTCATGTGTGTGTCTGCATATGTGTGTACAACTATGTATGCATGTGTAGAGGGTACATGTGAAGGTACATGCACATGTATATAGAAGCCACAAATTAACTTTTGAGTATCTTTCCTTGGCACCACAACCTTGTATTTTGAAACAAGACCTTTGACTGATCTTGAACTCATCATTTGAGTAGGTTGTCCGACCAGGAAGCCCCAGAGATTCTATCTCTGCCTCTCTAGCACTGTGATTACAAGTGCATACATCGTGCATGCCTTTAAGCACTTGTACCTGAGTCTTAGGAGTTGAACTCAGGCCTTCCTGCTTACACAATTTATACTTTACTGAGTATATTAGTTAATCTCTTATGGCTTTGAAAAGACATCATGACCAAGGTAACTTACAGAAGAATGAATTTATTTGGGCTGATCACAGGTGAGAATCCATGGTGAGCATGGTGAGGGAGTGAAGGCGTGATGCCAGGAACAGGAATCTGAGGGCTCACATCTTGAATTGAAATCACAAAACTGAAAGTGAGTGCCCTGGAAATGGCCCAAGGTTTGGAAATCTCAAAGCATCCCACCTCTCATCACCCCGTGACATACTCCAAATAAGGGCAGACCTCCCCAACATATATATATATATATATAGATAGATAGATAGATAGATAGATAGATAGAGAGAGAAGAGTCAGCCAGAAAGTGAACAAGATGTGATAATAGCAGGTGGCTTTTGATGCATATATATATATATGGTGTTCACTATGTGAGAAGGCATGGATGAATCAATATCATTTATACATTTCCTTATCGGTTTACCATACTGTTGAACACACAGTGTTGAACACTGTCTTTTGCAAAGATTGCTAGTAGTACAGGTCCCTGAATTCTGCCATTAAAGATTTTATTCAGTAGGTAGAGTGCTATGCAGACTTCTGAATTTGGGGGTACTTCTGAGAAAGGAAGTAACTGACATTCTATGGTTGTCAACATATATATTGGAATGTTCTACTGAAGTTGACACTGGGACTGTGGAAACTGATGGATATATTAACCGTAACAGATAAGGTTCCTTGGATGAAATGAAGAAGGCCTTGTCATCTGCTAACTACATATCAATAATGGAGATGGTGAAGTGATGGAAAAAAATAAAGGAAGCTTTCTAAGAGATAGGCTCATGCAGTATCCTCTAAACCTGTGAAGACTTTATTGTTCCCATATAGAGGACACAGTTGTTAGCTTAGCCTGTCTGTACCTTAGATTTTATCTCTAAGATGGTGCAACCATTTCAAGGAATGAATAGGTTAAAACGAAAATTTGCTTAGAACACTATTAGAAATATTGTAAGCACTATTTGACGTTCATTCTCATTATACTTCTGTTACCATGGGTTGTAATCCTTGAAATAAGGCTTTAAGAATGAGAGTCAGCCAGAAAGTGGACCAGATGTGATAATAGCAGGTGGCTTTTGAAGCAGAGCTACGATCATGAGCAAAAAGCACAGATGTAAGAAGATGCCTCATGTTGTTTGAGCATAAAGCCACAGGATGGGAAGCTTGAGAACTGGGCTGCAGCCACACTGTAGCCCTTAATTTTGTATTATAAATTTTCAAGTGATGTGGCTGAGTTCTCAAGATGAGGAAAGGATGATGTTTCCACTGTTGTTATTCAGGAGATGTGGAGCTGGATTTGGATGAAGTGTCTGCAGGCAGGCCAAATGGTTGGTTGGACCTACAGGATTCCAGATATCAGGTGGTTTAGGGATAGAATCGAGGTAGTGTTTTAATTCATATTTTGTGTAAAATACTCAGGACTGGGTAGTTTCTGAAGAATTGAACTTTATTTGGTTTGCGGTTCCGGACACTGAAACTTTCAAGAACATAGCCTTGGCCTCACTCCAGCATGGGGTAAAGATTTTCTTACTGTATGGTGGCATGGCAGAGGACATCCATCACACGACGACAACAATCAAAAACAGTGTGCTGGCTTAGATTTCACATCGTTTCATTATAAATCTGCCAATGTCGTCTATAGGACATCATACTAACGATCCCAGCTACATAGCTTCCAAAGATAACCCTATTTGCAGGTGTCATTTAGATGTTACTTAAGTTTGGCGATTAAGTTTCTAATACACACACTTTCGAGGTGACTTTCAAACCAGAGTTGATATATAAAAGATAACCAAGGAATGTTTAGGAGTGAATGAAATTGATACGTCTTAATTTTGAGCATATATGTAAGGAAGGAGCCACAAAGGACAAGTTTCTGGCCTTGGAGCCAGAAGCAATGATGATGGCATAGATAAGTTAGACGGAGATTTTATAGACTGGTGGCTGTTCATGAAATTTGTAGCATTGTAGGATGTTCCTAGATAGATATGTGCTTTCAGTTGAGAATTATGGGCCTAAGAGTGAGTGACAGATCTTGTCTGCAGTCTGAAACATGTGACCTAAAATACAGCAAGGCTCTGGTAACCTGAAAGAAACACCACAGGCTTGAGGCATGCGGAGCATTGCCAATGCATTTGTGCTGTTTGCAGAATTAATTAATTTGAGTTAGAGTACAATGAACTTCAGTGATATTTTTCTAAAAGGGAAAAATACTCTCCTCCCCCAGCTCATTAGAAGGGTTTCTGTAAAGAGGATCTTTGTTCAATGACAGACGTTTGAATTTCAGACTTCCAAAGGAAATTAGCAGACAGCCCATCCTTGTTCAGTGTTAATTAGAAAATGAGTAGATAAACAGTGGGAAGACCTCCTTTGGGTAGCCTTTTTTACTTCTGGGAACCTTGAAGGATTACTTATGTCATGGCTTTGTGATAGGGAGACATTCTACATTTACAGAACATTAGATTTAAGCAATGGCACTGCTGCTGGATGAACATTTGGCGTGTGATTTTTGTGGGGCTGACATTCTGCATGTATTCAAGGCTGTGCAGAATTTTAACCCCAAACTCGGAACCTGACATTCAACTTCTTGGAATTGTATCCTAGAGTAGCTTTTTTTTTCTGCTATGTGACCTTGAATAAACATTTAAATTACTCAAGCTTCAAATCCTCGTTAATAAAAAATAGAAATAAAGCTGTCTACATTAATTTGATTAAACTAAATTGAAAAAAAGAACCCTAACTCTTCACGGGAGGCTTTTTCTCCTAACGTATCAGAAGTTGGAGATTCTGGGGGGTGAAACAATACACAGTTCATTTCACAGCAGAGCTGAGATGTCAGTCCTTCTGAGGTGCATGGACCTCCAGATCATTTATAACTGCCATGTACATTTTCTGTAGCTAAGTTGCTTCCATCTTGAATCAGAAAAACTGCTTCTTGTTTCTTGAAAATGTATCTTCCTTAGGCTTTCTATTGTTTGATTTCACTTTTAGTGGTCCTGTTGGATGACTCTAATGTTTTATGAACACTGGTCAGGTGTTTTCCACTGAGCTAGACCCTCTTTTTGTTATCATCTTAGTTTAAAACAGTTTGATCTTAAGTCACCAAGATTGACCTTCAACTTGCTATATAATCCCAAGTAGACCTCAAACTATCCTCTTGCATCAATTTCCTAAGTAGCTAGGACCACAAGCCTGTTCTACTCTCCCTAGTACAATTCATTTTTGCTAGCTCAGAGTGCTTTTCATCGTATAGAATGTTCCATTTCAGAATCCTCTGGGCTTATTACAGGATGATGCCCCCATAGTAAAGTTTGTCCTCTCAAATCATGTCAGGACAGTTGACAAAGGTACATATTTTATATGTCTCCTTGATATAGTTGTGTCATAGAACATAAGCACAGGAATAATAAATACTGTTTATGGAAGAGTATCTGAACCTGTGACTTTCCTCTGTAAACTTTTGCATTGAGACTGTCATAGTTGGGCATTACCTTGTATGGACTGCATGGATCCTGCCTACCATTATATATGGACACATTAATGATGACAGGCATAGACTTAGCTGCTTTTTGGTTCTTAAATGGAGTCTGCAGTCTACATGACTTTGCTATTTACTCTTGGGATAATAGTCTTTTGGGTACTATCAGTGAGCTTTCTACTATGATTCTTTCCCATAAGCTAATTCAGAAATCAGCTTAACTTGTTTGATAAAAGCACTGAAAAACTAACTAGAATACTACATTTAACTCCATAAAGGCAAGTCTTTTTCAGTAGAATAATAACAAATTGCACATGGGCCCAGGTCCCAAAAATGACATTTTCTACATACATACATACATGCATACATGCATACATACATACTACATATATTTTTATAAATAAGCTATCATTTTCTCAAAATATTGTTTCAATACCACTCCAAAGGAAACATTAATATTATGACTGTATATAAACTGTTGTGTATTATAAAGTAAACTGCTTGACAAAGCACTATTTATAGTTTTGGATGTTTGAGGACTGAAAGCAAACTCAAGCTAGCAACAACACACTAAGTTGTGGGTGACGGTGGTAAGGATTTAGTGTTTTATTGTGTTATAATGCTTTAGGTTTCCTGCTTCACCATACAATGAGTACCTTGAATGTAGGAATAAAACTGTATTTTAAAAGTGTTCTTTGGGACGAGCACCATTCTGGTTGCTTTGGCTCATCTGAAAAAAATGTAGGAGTCCTGAATTAAAAGCATTTCAATCTCGGAGCTGTGAAAGTCTGATTGTCAGTCTCCATTTCCTTGCTGTTTGACATTGAGGAAGTCACTGCCCCACTTGGTTTATCCATTCTCCCATAAATAAGGAGGAGGTATCCTACTTGCCCTTCGGGGATTCTATAAGAATGTACTTAACATTTAATAGAGAATTGTCCCTTAATCTGCAAGGAATTAATATTTAATATTAATGAAGTTCATAGCCTTCCTTTTAACTCTTTTCTTTGTAGTTGCAAAGTGCTTAGCAGCATAAAAGAACATAGATGAGAGACGCTGAAGGCCATGACTCTGTCGCATGTGTGCCAAGTGAGACACTGCCTCTGCAATCAGACAGCTCTGTCTAGTGACAAAAGAGTACTCTGGGCAGTCAGGAAATGAATTGAGGAGCTTAACTATACCCACCCTCCAACCTACCCTCTTCATGTCTAGGTATATATTTCAGGTGGCAATCACTTTGCTTCTGTATGAATCATCTAAATTTTAATTGCCTGTTTTCTGTAGATCTTATATGAAAACTAAATTTATATGAAACTAAAATTATACATCAGAGAGCCTAGATAAGAATGCTCCAAAATGGTCATTATATGAGAACAGTGTGGTTACAGTTGCTTTCCTTGTTCTTTCTTGGTTTAACTCATCTCTTTGAGTGGCATGGAGCAGAGGCATTAAGACTAGCACATGCTGGTGGTGATTACGGTCAACAGGCCAATGGGCTCTCTTGGGACCTGTGAACTGGGACAGGGATAGTCCTGAGGTATGGAAATGGAGACGAACAGGATGTATCACTGCAGAGCATAATGGATTTCTGGACTATTCCTGTGGTTTTAGGCTTTAATTAGTTTGGGGGCTTAGCTTTTATTTTTTATCATGTTGTTTCTGCTTCTGGTCCATTATTGACTAGAGATCATTGAGGAAATATTCTCTCTCTCTCTCTCTCTCTCTCTCTCTCTCTCTCTCTCTCTCTCTCTCACTGTCTCTCTCTTCCTTAATCTCTCTCTCATTGTGTGAGTATCTGCTTCTGATTTTCCACAGCCTTTACTTCTACATACATGGACTCATTCATGGGTGTTGGTTGGTAGCCTCTGTTTCAGCTAGCTCAAGAGCTTTTTTTTTTTCCTCCTCCACAATCTCCAATGTAACCAGAACAACAGGGTTATAAATTCATATTCCTCAGTTTAATTTCAGAGAGTGAGAATATCAGTATCCCAGCCCATTTTCCTTTTGGTGGTGTTAGTAGCTTCATGTCCCCAGACAGATAACTGACTGTTTCTGTCAGTCTTGGAGGTAATCTGAGATGAGACATGGTGGATATTCTTCATACCTGCCAAAGATCACCCTTGAGTATGGACAGTGGAAAGGAAGTTTAAATAGGGGGCGGGTAGTGGATTGTAGAACTATAGTTACCATGTTATTGTCATTTGCTGTCTATAAATATTATAGAGTTATGGTGTCATAATAATATAACACAATACAATACAATACAATACAATACAATACAATACAATACAATACAATACAATACAATACAATACAATATAATACAATAGAGTTCTGGAGCCAACAGTTCTACAAGTGGAGATTGACCCCATGTTTCAGTTTAGCAATCCAGAATGAGGACCACATAGAATCTTTTCTTCTTTTCTCTTAAAATGGTCTAGGAATACAGATGCTTCCAGAATGTTCTTCAGGTGATTGTGGATGTTGTCCATGGTTTTCTTCCTAAATCAAGGCTTCCTATCAAGTGTCAATAACTGTGTAGAGGTCAAGGTATGCCAGGAGCATGGATATATATGTTGTTTTCTGGGACTTCTGTCATACCTTTAAGACTCTGCTTGCCCTTCTTTTTGATCCAGCATGGGATGGCATCTTGCATGTCTATCTCAATTGCTGGAACAATTTCTAATTGCTGTGTGCTAAAGCAACATTATTGGTTATTTTTTTCCATTTTCATTTCCTTTTAAGTCATAACCAACTCTATCAAAAGCATTTTTACTATAATTTTCCCATCTGATTTCAAAATTCATACCTGAATTGGCTTACTTTCTAAAAGCTCTTTGTTCTGTAATGAGACTGGGGGTAAAGAAAAATGGGCTATCATTTCTTCCTTTGAATATGGTCTAAAGCATAAGGGTGGCTTGTCAATAACAATGGTTTTGAAGCTGTGAAATTTGCTGTGAGGTAACCTATTGTGTCATAAAGCCATTTTCCTCCCAGTGTCCTGGCGGAGAGTATTCTTTGATGCTAACAGATGACAAAAGGTTTTAGGTAGTACTCTTTTAGATGATTTACTAAAATAAGGTTCCCTCTTGATTAGGACCACTGGGGTCAATGTGGGATGTTAGTACATTATTCTTGCAGGATCATCATTTTATCAAAATGAAAAGAGTTTTCAACAAGACACCCCACAAATCCCAAGACAATAATTACATTCTTGGAACTGAAAATCTCGCATGTTTGCAGACATTTTAGAGTTTGGCATTTGTGGCTTTTCGCACACCATGAAATATTTATATGCTGTTCAAATAACCCTGCTTAGTTACCATTGGATACCCACTGTGGTATGGGAATTGCATTTAGAATGGAATTGAATCTGATTTGCAAAAATCCATAAGCTCTCATGCCCAGGTAGTTGGAGACAATAGTTAGTAGTCCTGGGAATAGTTGTAAATTCATCTTGGAGGGGTTTTATTGTTGATGATAGTGGTATCAGAAAGGAATTACTCTCAAAATTTTGCATCTCATTTAGAGAATATGGAACTGACAGTAAACGTATGTGTATTAGATACCTTGAAAGAATAATTAATGGTAGCTCAAGTAGTTTATCTTGTTAACACAGAAACATAAAAGCCAGATTACTGATAGATGTCATCTAGAGAAAACGTGTTAGAAAATACCTACCAGACTTCTTTTTTCTTATCCTTCTCTTTCTCCCTCCTTTCTGTCTGTGTCCATATATGCAAGGCTACATGTGGTGACACATACTAGTGATATCAGCACTTCCAAGGTCAAGGCAGAAGGATCAGCAGCTCAAGCTAGCCTGGCTTCATAATGACACTTTGTTTCCAGGAAGAACTCTATAAATTTTGATTTATTCATTCAGTAAGTACATCTTAAGCTGATGTTATGTGCAGGGCTCAGGGATATTACCAAGTGTTTGTCAGTATTTTTTTTTTTTTGTCACCGAAATTTCTATTGAAAGGAAGAGTTTGGTATTCCATCATAGTTTCTGCAGTTTGGAGATGTGGTTGCTTGACTACATGGTTCCTTGGCCATGGTAAGGTGAAACGTCATGGCAAACAGAGGGTTGTAAAAATGATGCTCATGTCAGCAGCCTGGAAGCAGAGTGACTTCAAAAGAACCCAAAAAATGAAAGAGCCCATGAGGGCACATCTCTAATGTTCTCGTTCCTCTAAGTATGCCCCACCTCCTAGCATTTATAACATCGCCCAAATGGAAGAAACATTTCATATTCAAACTCTCAACACACCATACAAAATGTAACCAGTCTTTTTATCTATCACCTTTGTGATCAAAAATAAAAGAAAATCATTCTAATTTAGTCAGGAGCAAAGTTTTGTTTTCCTGGAGTGGTTTTCATCATCAGCTGAGAGTAAATATTACTGGGTGGTGTTCTCCAGAGCTATAAAAGATTGTCTATAAGCACCGGAGTAATATAAACTTTAAAATAGTATGCACTCATAGAGTGTTCATGAACTAGAGCATCTGAAAAATTCCAGGGCAATCATATTACCCAAAATTCCATAGCCACAGTGGACTGGTGACGTCAGGCATATACACTGGCTTATTCCTTCCAAAGACTTTGGTTATATTGATCGCCTGTGGTTTTGATCCACAGCGTTTCCTGCTATCACAACTAAGTAGGTGGAGACTGTGAAGTCATGTCTGAGGCACTGGCCAGTAGCTAGGAACTCTCAGCACTAATCTGTGTTCAGTTGCTTATAATCAGCTTGGCATTTGGAAATCATCAAATATTCTTAGACTTCTGTTTCCTGCCCGGTAAAATGGAAGTATATTGCTAGATGTTTCCTTAGTTTGTATACATCCTGCAGTTTTGAACATGTGTGTTCTTTATTGTCTCTACTTAAACTTTATATCATAATTATTGGGCACTTTATTCTGAATCTCACTTTATTACATTTACCAATGAGAGAAGGAGGGTAGGTAACAAAACAAATATTACAGCCTGCAACCAAGGGTCAGTTTGACATATCAAGTTCAAAATATTATCCTCACTATGTATATTGGATCAGACTGTAGCAAGTCTAAAATCATAGTCAAATCCAAAGATTATTTCAATGGATACACTGAGCAATTATAGCAGTGTCAAGCATGATGGGAAAACATTTCTTCTTCTATTTAGAGGAACAGATGAGATATATTCACAGCGAGGATGCAGAACAAGGGTGAAAAGTGTGCTTAGAAAGATTCTATATTTGCTGGCTCAAGTAACTGGGCAGAGAGTAGTTTCCATTCCCTGAAATGAAATGTACTAAGCTCTCATAGAGATCTCAACTTGAGGTTGAGTATAAAGTTAGACAGATTTGTCAAGAATTCAAGAGGATGATCAAAACTAATAAATTTGGGAAATATTAACATTGCTAAAATGATGGAAATGATCTTCAGTTCTCATTGATAAGGTAAATGCTTTCCTGTGAGGGTTATATGAGGTAATGAAAGCTTTTAAAAGTGTGTGTGTAACAGTATTTGCTGAATATTGCATAAGTAACAAACATCTTCCTTTTCATTATGTCAAAGACTGAAAAACATGTAGATACTAAATTAATGAACATGACCACTATTCAAGTCAGCCCCAGAGGCTTGGCCAGTCTCAGACATGATGAGGTTAAAGCTGGGCTTTCTCTGACTCTTAAGTAGAATGGAGCAATCTGGGAAAAAAGGAAAGATATTTATAATTGAATATAATAAATGGTCATTAATTACATCTTCCAGTGAAATCTGAGCTGTGAATCTCAGGATCCATTTTATCAAAGTTGACAAAGCTAACCCTAGTCTTTGCGGTTGAAATGTGGTCCTGACCCTCTTTGCCTAGATGGAAAGGTTGACTAGGAGAGAGAGCCTGTAGAGTCCTTGAGGCACTCAGAGAGAATCTGTTTAATAATTCAACCAGAATTTACATGGTCCCTTGATGTCTGTGCTAGGTCTTGTTAGGAATAAAGGATAAAATATTAAAGAGAGAAATATAAACAATCCTGATCTGAATTATAATTCCTACTTTAAAAAACATATTCATGATTCACAGATGCTATTATATGTGCAAATTCTAAAACTGAGGTTGGCTGGCTGACCTCCTACAAGACCCTCTTAAATACTCAGTGAATATTTCATTATAATGACTATGACTTTGCACTTGAGGTTAGCAGCCAGAGACTTAAAATCACTATGAATTCCCTTGGTGCCATATGTTGGTGGCACGCACCTTTAATCCTAGCACTAAGGAAGCAGAGGCAGGTGGGTTCAAGGCCAGCCTTGTCTGTAGAGTGAGTTCCAGGACAGCCAGGAGTACACCAAGAAACAAAATAAAGAAAGAAATAAAAATAAAAGAATTCTCTCATCATTCAACCACTACAGCTGAGAAGAGCAACTAAGAGAAGCCATGAATCTTGATGACCAAGAGGTCGGTGCCACTGGAATCTTGATGTCTTTGTAAAACCTGACAGGTCGCATAGGCATCTCCATCCAAGATTCCGAATGAACAAAATTCTATAAGACTTATATTTCAGTCTTTTAAATTAAGCATTAATTTTTAGATTGACACATATTTAGGAGAAATAGCAGAGACCCTGTGCAATTCTCACTCAAGTTCTCTTTTTACTTATACTTACTAATATATTTATATCACTTATGATAATTCTTGAAAAACTACCATAGACTGTCCCAGTCAGTTTCATGTTTTTACATTAAGATCTTGTACAGGGAAATACTCCAACAACAAAATACTTGCAACTCATCTTAAACAAACAACTGGCTGTGTTGGCACATACTAGTAATCTAGCACTATAGACACAGACACATGTAGATCCCTAGGGCTTGCTGATCAATTGCAGACCAAGGAGAAACACAGTTTCAGTAAACCAAGGGAATGGCATCTGAAAAAAGATATCTGAGGCTACCCTCAAACCTCTACATGAATGAACACATAACCCACCAACACCCACCAACACCCACCAACACATGCATCTGCACACACGTCAACATGCACACAGACATGCACACAAACATAACTTGGTATAATTAGAACCACAAATGCAAGATTTGAATCTTTAACTCTAAAGATATGCAATGACATCTTAGTTAACAGTATGTTCTCTTTTGTGCTATATGTGTTTCTCCTTCAACTGTGACCCTGGCAGCTGTGGACAGTCCTCTATGCACAGAAGCTCAGTGTACCCATATAGTAATGCTCAGCTCAACAATAATTCTTAATTCTTCCTTCAGTGTCAGTTTTCTTTTGTGACTATAGCCTCAGAGAACAAACATATCTACTCTTAGAGCTTCTATAACATCTGGCAAGTTATCTCCCATGCAGAGAGGCTGTAAGTCTTTTTTTCGGGGTGAGAGAGTCAGCTACTCTTTCCAGCTGAGATACATGCATTGCCAAGATACAGATCAGAGAAAAAACAGATTGGCAGTATTGGTACTATAAAGCAAAACAAAACAAAACAAAAACAACAAAAACAAAAAACCCAGTGGCAGTGATATTTTGAATCCAAGAGCCCAGATCTGGATCCTTTCCAAGGTTTCCACCTCCCAGTCATGGTCCCATACCTGAGTACATATCTGTGTGCTCAGACTCATGAGAAAATAGTAGTCTTCAAAACAGTCAAATGGGAGCTAAATATCAAATAGCCAAACTCCACAATATCTTGAAAATAGGTAGGAGACAATTTATTCTCAGGCTGATTTCTCAGTGGAGAACATAAGAACTTACCTATGTTATCTTGACATCTGGGCAGGCTTTAGGAAATAATTTCTCTATATTACAACAATGCAAGTCAGTGCTTCCCTAAACCTTCCTTTGGCCACCTAGAACCCTGCAAACATTTTGTTTCCTAGGGATAATAGAGTGCTTAGGATTGGGTACTTTAAGTGACTTGTCATGTTATCTGAAACTAAGTCTGGTAAAAGAGTCGGCCCTCCTGTCAGGCTGAACACATATGGAATATCTTTATAAAGTAGTATGTAAAAACTCTTTTTCTTTTCTTTTATGTATTTTGTGTGTGTGTGTATGTGTGTGTGTGTGTGTGTGTGTGTGTGTGTAGACACACATACATATGCCACAGCATACATGTGGATCTCAAATTGCTCAGGGAGTCAGTGGCCTTTGTGAGTTGCTGGTGTGAGACTCAGAATGTCTGATTTAGTAGCCAAGGCATTTACATCTGATGGTTTTGTTGTTGTTGTCTTTCAGAGCCTGAAATAACTGGCTTACTTTCTCTTCAAGCCTCTTCCTCCAACTCTCTAAGCCATAAGATGAAGGATTTAAGTTCCTAGGCTTCAATGTGAGACCTTTAAGTTTTCTGGTTGTTTTATTTCCCATTCCTTCAGTACTGAGAAGGCACTGGGATACAATAATGAACGAGGCACTGTGGTTTCTACCTTCAGAAAGCTTCCTCCCCTCTTTTTTCTTTCACTCCTTCCTTGCTTCTTTCCTTCCTTTCTTCCATCCTTTGTTCATTCTTTTCTTTCTTTCTTCCTTTTTCCTTCCTTTCTTCCATCCTTTGTTCCTTCTTATCTTCCTTCTTTCCTTTTTTCCCCTTTTATTGAAAATAGATTCTTTTCTTATACAATATATCTTGATTATACTTTCCTCTTTCTGTACTCCTCCCAATCTCTTCTCACTTCCCATCCCTTTAGTATTCATCCCCTTTCTTTCTCTCATTACAACAGGACAGGCTTCTAAGCTGTAACAACCAAATATGACAAAATAAGTTACATTAAGATAAATCCAAAATCCTCATATCGAAGTTGGACTCGGCAACCCAACAGAAGGAAAACAATCCTAAGAGCAGGCACAAGAGTCAGAGACCCTGCTCATTCTCACAGTTGGAGTACTGTAAAAATTCTAAGCTGAAAACTTTAATGTATATGCAAAGGACCAGGTGCAGACTTATGTGAAAACTTCATTTCAAATCTAATGAGCCGAGAAGATATTTAGTGAGGAGACTCACATTAAATACTTATAGACTTTGATAAGCTATTGCTAATTCATGAACTATGAATAAGAAAGGCAGGGTGAGAGATGGAGACAACGAGCACACTCCCAACCTCAACGAATATTCCCCTAAGGGTACAAATGCTTTTCCAGCTCACAATCCTCAGTCAAGGGCAATATGTGGTTATGATGGTCATGATAATTATTCTCTAGTTGCATCTAAATTTACTTAGACATTAGTAATGGTAGACTTCGACTCTACCATTTCCGTTATATAGTCATTCTAAGTACAACACATATTGGCTTTTGCTGACCAGCTACCACCGCATTGCTCCTATTTTCATCAATAGGGAAGAGTAGCTAAGATACCCAGTCCCAGCGTCATGTCAGCTTCCCGAGAGCCTGAAGTGACCCTGAGGACGGTATTGAGAAGCTGGGGACAGTCTAGGCTTGGGGAGGTAGCCATCTTGGTAAGGAGCTGTAAGAAGACAAACCTTGGGGATTTTCACTTGTTGAAAGAAAAGTTTTAGACCAACAAGAGAGTTCTTGCAGCTAATGGGCAGGGAAGAATGAAGACAAGGAGCTGCAACTGACAGTAAATTCATCCTTCTATCCCAGGCATATCTTTCATGAGGCTTGTTAAACATTTTGTTTAAAAGATTTATAGGCATACTTATGATCAAAAGAACAGTTATTCCTTCCAACAAACAGTTCTCAGAAGTCCTAACCAGTCTTCTTGTCTGGACACCTCCCAGAATAGCCATTGAACTCCTGTAAATTGCCAAGTCTTACTCAGTTGGCTCCATGTGCCTATGGGGAGGACTGCAGGATAAAATCATACAGGCTGAATAACAAGTAACTGGTGCTTTGATCCAGGGATTAAGATTTACATGCTACTCAACCTTATTGTCCAGGTAGATGAAGCCAACCATGAAAAGATAATTACACTGATATTTTATCCCCTCCTTCATTAAATATACTGTTTCAGACGAGTTTGGTCACTTTCAGGTAAATAACCTGTCCAATCAATGGTGAAATCCACTTTTGTGAAGATTTATTTTCTCTCAAAAATTTTCCATTCTTCAAAATCTAAGATGGTATTAGTTCTAGGGGAAAAAAGTTGAAGATGAAAGAAAGAAAGCTGGAGTATCCAGGGGACTTCTGTTGGCCTCTCCTGAGAGCATTCTTCCCAGTCTGTTCTCTGAGCATCTTTATACATGTCTCTCATGTCATGTGATAAAGCTGCTATCTATCTATGTATCTATCTATGTATCTATTTATGTATCTATCTATCTATGTATCTATGTATCTATCTATGTATCTATGTATCTATGTATCTATCTATGTATCTATCTATCTATGTATCTATCAATGTATCTATCTATGTATCTATCTATTTATGTATCTATCTATCTATGTATCTATGTATCTATCTATGTATCTATGTATCTATCTATGTATCTATCTATGTATTTATGTATGTATGTATGTATGTATGTATGTATGTATCTATCTATCTATCTATCTATCTATCTATCTATCCATATATCTATCTATGTATATATGTATATGTATGTATGTATGTATGTATGTATGTATGTATGTATGTATCTATCATCTATCTACCTATCTACCACAGATCTGTTTGTTTTGTTCACAGCAGCTTTCCTTAGGACTTTTCCCTCTCTATCTTATTTCTTGGTTTCCTGTAGCTCTGTCTTGCCATTATTAGGTTAAGGTAATGTCCACCACCTTAACAGTCCATTGGAGTCACTTTCTGTCTAACTATGCCATTGGTCAATTTATATTCTTCTTCAACAGACCTTTGGCAGAAGAGTACACAGGGATGGTATTAGCCTGGAGTTACAGAGGGTGATGCTTATAGCAACCTTCATTGATACATTGCATCATTTCACTATCCCTCTTGAGGATTGGTCCACAGAAATAGATAAAAGATGACAAAAAATAAGAACTTGTGTTTCAGACATTCTGGGAGCATTATGTTTATTGCTTGTTAATAGATGTTTATATTCTCTCTCAGGGTTCCTCTACCTAGGACAAATGACATATGGAATTTTTGCCAAGACTTCCTACATAGGAAGTGACCCTTTGAACTTTTCTTCTCTTTGACAACACCTAATTGTCAGAACTATTGTCATGTAATGATCTCAAAATAAATCTAATCTGACAGTCTTCATGGTGCAAGAATTCTGTTATTCCAGATGATGTCTACTCTTTCTCTGAGGCACTGAACCCCATTAAGATAGAGGAGCCCCAGAGTGTTGTGATTGAAGATGAATGAAAAATACAGCAGTTTAATATTTTTTAAAACATTACATCCATCTATCTAGTTATGCTTTCTACATTCTATCTAGTTATGCTTTCTGACTTTGGTGGCCTTAGATATGTTTAAATTATTCATGTCATCTGAACCAATGAATCCTTTGTTTTGACATTTAAAATGATTTATCTGTAGAGGTTATAACCCAGTCTTATTTCTTTCATTAGAATATGAGGACTACAAGGATTGGATTCTTAGTCTCTTTTGTGCCCAGATACATGTTGGGTACCCAGAACACACAGTTGGGACTTAAAACTGTTGTTCAATGACTAGAAAGACCAGACTTTCTTTATGCCCATTCTGTTACAAATACAGAGAGTCAGATCTTGTACATATGTGAAGATGTGATCTGTCATACTGATGGAAGGCTGCTTAGGGAATGTCAGATATTGAGGCTGCAAAATGGGAGAAGCAATTGTCAGTTCATGGAAGATGGGAAGAAACAAGACAGTTATTTCTCTACTACATTGGCTACATCTTCATAGGGAAAATGAAATTATTTGCCCTTATTGTTGGTCTAGGTATTTTATGGCCCTTCAATGGATGTGGAAACTCTTCCTGGTTTTATTCCCCAGGTCTTAACCATTAGGATGGTTTCAGGAGCTAGAGAAAGAATGATGAAAGAGAATGTGGATTTGGTGCTCCTCATTGGTCATTGCTTTGGCAAACTGTGGACCATCTTACAGAACTGTGGCAGTGTATCTAGGACTGTACTAGGTCATTTGGCAGTCCAGAAATGGACTGTAACACTCTCACTGGCTTTCTGATGGCTTGGCCTCAGTAATGTGTCATTCTGATTCTTTGTTTTAACATCATGGGGACATTGTGGGATGTCTTCCAAATATGTTTACAGCTTTCTGGACATGCCTTCTGTGTCTACACTAGCTAGAACTCCCAGGGCCTGAATCTGCTGCTCACACAACTTCTAATTTCTCAGACCTATGAGGCCCACTTCCCTGTCCTTGACAGTACTTCAAGTAGGAATAGAAATAGAGATGTTTCTATTGAGTGGCGTTGTCATATTTTTAGCAATGGATTTTATTTTAAAAAGCAACATTTAGAGATGTTTGTATAATGATTTACCTCTGGATGCTGCTGCTTAAAACCATGAGCAATTAAGACATGAAATATTAAGGAACTTTTAGTTTTGAAGATCTGGGCTGAAATATTTGTAAGGTATTCACTTGGCCAGATGATCTGGAGTGGTGATAGTGGTGATGGTGATGATGGTGATGATGATGATGTTGATGATGATGATGATGATATTGATGTTTGAAATGTGGGTAATGGGCAGCACTTACTGAGATGATCCTATGTTTCAGACACTGTCAGACACATGCCATGCATTAAATAATTTGATCCTGGCAAAATAGTCAATGAGTTGGACACTGTTAGTACCCTTATTTTGTATATAAAGAAGGTAGCTTCAGAGAGGTTAAATGATCTACAAGATTATTACAGCAGATTTCAGAAAAAAATCTTGTACTAAAAATTCATTGGTTCCATCATTTGGCTTTTGTTTCATTTTTTCCCCTTACAATTCTGTGAGGTCAGAGTGTTAGCTACTCCAGGACAATAAGGCTTACAGAAGAAAGTTAGGTGACTTCTCTGAGGTCAGAGAGCTTGGAATCAGAGCTGAGATTTAGAACAACAAATCCAGTGCTCTGAACTGTTAGTCTACATTAGCTCCTGTTGTGGCACGACTGAAGATCCCACAGAAGGACACAGAAACAGGAAGTGTGTCTAGGTAATATGCAATCACATGAACACATACAGATATACATGCAAGCACGTGCATGGACTTATATACACATCCTGTACCTTAAGAAAGTTGGAACCGCGAAACACTTTTGTAAGGCTTAGAAAGAGAGTTTGGAAAAGTTTCTCTCACAGTTAATGGGAGAGAGTAATCAGTGGAACTGGAAGGTTTTTGAAAACATCTAATTACCATCCAGCAGGTGTGTACCCCAGGGCACCCTCAGCAGGGAAATGGTACCTGGGGATCTTAGGAAATACTTCTTTGAGTAAAGGCTCATTTTCTCTCCTCAGCAAGCCCCTGCAAGCTGAGGGATTTGAGAACAGATGCTCAGGGCTCATTCTTATTAAAGTAAAAAAAATATCTATCGTGTCATCTGTTGCTATAGATGCATTTTCCATGCATGTATCCTGAGAGAAATGATCTCCTTATACACAAGCTATTGGAATTGTAACCTGCGGTTGGGTTGCTTGTGGTTACAATGACAGAATCCCAGCTTCATTAACACTACCTTTTACTCCAGATACTTCTTTCCCATAATAACTGTCATTTGAAAGGAACACCTTTTAGCTTCAGGGCCACAATAATTATGTCAGGTTGAAGAGCAGTTAGTTTCTACTTACGTTAGAGTAAACAAAATAAACGGTTGTCCCTCTCCGTCTACCTTCTTTATCTGTGTTTGCTTCTGTGTTTATCAGTCAGCACAGCCGTGCTCAACATTCCTCTCCTGCCTAAAATGAGCTTTGGATGACATGATCCTTTATAATGTAGGTTAGTGTTCTGTTGTCTCAGAGCAGTTATGCAAGCTCTGAGTTCTTATGAATTCCAATTGTTGCAAGTCATTCTGTATGAGAGGGAGAAAGGCAAGTATATCCCCTTTCTATACCTACCTTCAAGTCCAGCAAGAAGACAAGGCAGGGTATTTTGTTTGATTTGTTCAATGTTGTACCCAAGGTCTGACACTTCATATGTGCTCAGTAAAAGTTTATTGAAAAAGTATATATATAATAAAGCATACTGCCTGGAAAGAAGGATAGAAGGATGAGGAAAAAGTACTCAGAAATGAAATCCTAAAAGCTTGGTGACCCTAGTGACATTGGCCTCCCTAGTTAAGTAACTAAGGTCTAGAGCCCACTTCTTCCCACATTAGGTGCGAAAGCACCAGCATGATCTCCCTGTGAAGCCTCAGTTTTCTCAACTGCAGAATGGGAACTTCTCCATGGGATGCTTGCTCTTTGTTAGGAACCAGACCATGCTGGGCAGTCAATACTTGTAATTGCCATTGACACTGAAGATTGATTGGCTTCTTGTTGCATAGAATTACACCATTGCTTTCAAATGAAACCTAAGTGAATTCAGTGTCTTAACGGAATCGTAATGGGAGTCAATAACTGGACGCATCAAGTAGAAAATAGAAACAAAAGCACGCTCAACTGATGCCATTTTGATGCCCAGCTATTTTGTAAAGTATATCCACAGCCTTGAAAATGACTGGTGTCTTCTGACACAGGAGTCAACTTCCCTAGCCTGCTGTGCTGCATCTTCTCAGCTTGTGATTTAGGAGAAGCCACTGGACTTCCCAGAGTTTTAGGTGCCAAACATACAAAAGTCAAAGAGTGAAAATAAGTGTGTCAGGGCATTGTCTTCTCTATCCCAGGGCATTCACTTTGCCCCTGCCTGCCTAGTGACTTTTCATTGCTTCATTGGTGAATCAATTCATCAAACACCTACTGGTCTCTGCTCATATGCAAAGCAGTAAGGAAGTCAAACAATGGGATCCCTGCCTAATGGGAGAATGTGACAGGGAAGCATGCTCCTTGGAAGACAGATACCCAAATGGATGCAAGGAGTAGGAAGTAAAAAAAGATGGCAGACAGAGATGTAAGAGAATTGTGTATAGAATTGGGGTCTTGACTTATTGGGGCTACTAGACAGATAGATGCTTTGCCCTTTGAATCTTGATCCTCAATTTAGTGTCTGATACTGCTTATCCATAGGCCTTTCATGTGAATTTAGACTATACTAGTCTTAAGCAGTTCTGGTTGTTCGACATCCCTTACTCTGTGTGTCTCATCAATCAACATGAAGCCCTTTCCGAGCATGTATTGTGTTTGCGATTCTCTGCTCTTCAGTCAGAGTTGAGTAAAATCCTGTCTCCTTAAGAAGGATCTGGTCGAGGAGTTGATGCAGCTCATGATTCAACAAGTGAAGACCAAGCTGGGAAGCAAAATGTACTCCTGTTTTACATGTAACCAGCACCAGATGTCTAGTCACCTGCCATGCTAGATGAGTAAGCTAGACAATTCTATCCATGTCATAGAGAAGAAGAGAGGTCCTTGTCTCAAGATATTTGCAATTGGATAGACCTGGAATGCCATGTCAGGTTATTCAGTAGAATAGCCTCTAAGTTTTGAGGTAGGAGAGAGAGAGCATGACTAGGGACAGACAGCAGTACTTCCTAGTTCCTATGAGTGGTTCAAGGCTAGAAGACACAACTGAAAAGAGATATTATATTTTCTCCTGAACATAGATGACTGATGTTTTCTCCTGGAGATTTCAGGCACATTATTGCAATTCATAGGTTTATAATATAGCCCCTTCTCCAAAGACTCTGGAAACTACCTTCTGTATCTAGGAAGAATGTTGACTGCTTTGGTTGATTTCTGATGCTTATTTGGTCATTCCTCTATAAGCACCTAACAGAAAACTCACATTCATATAGATCTCAGAGGGAATGGTTTCGGATAGAGAGTCTTGCTTGGTTTTTCTTCAAGGTTGAGATAGAGTCAGATAGTTTAACACAACATTCTGCACCATCAAAGATAAAAATTCTTTATAGCTTCTTTGCAAACAAGAGTAAAATGGATGCATTGAGGTCATCTTAGGTTTGTCACTCAGCTCTGGAAGTCAGCCTTCAGACTCATCAGAGATACTATTTTTCCCTATAGTAGCAGAGGGCTGGCCTGGCCTGTGAGGCTGATAATGTTCTTAAGGATGAGAAGACTGAAATCTTCCTGTGCTGGTCAGTTTTTATCAACTTGACACAAACTCAGCTCAACTAGGAGGAGAGAACTACACCTGAGAAAATGCTTGTGTCAGACTGGCTTGTAAGCAAGTCTGTGGGGCTTTTTTTTTTCTTTTAAATGATTGGTGTGGGAGGACCCAGTCCACTCCTGTGTCGTAAGAAAGCAAATTGAGAAGGCTGTGAAGAGCAGACTCGTAAGGGGCATTCCTTCTTGGAGCTTGTCTCTGCTCTTATCCGAGTTCTCCTCTTACTTTTCTTAAGGATAAATTGTGATCAGGAATTAGTATTCAAACAACACCCCCACCTCCCACCCACACACACACCAAAGTTGTTTTTGGTCACCGTTTTATAGCAACAGAAAGTAGGGTACTTTCCCACGAAGCAACCTCTAAAATCGCTTCCCAGTTCTTTAAGTGCCCTAGACTGGGGATTTCTCTTTGAAGCAGAGTTGGGTTTAATAAGGATATTTCAATATAGGCATAAGCATGAGGGTTAAAGGAAAGAGGCATTCAGAAAGAAAGGCATACTGTAAAAGTTAGTAAACTTGCTATTATGTTTCATAGTTTTTAGCAATTTATTGATGAGCATCTTGTAGGACAAGAAAGAGATACCTGGACTCTCAGGTGGTTTCAGTTGATTGCTAACCTTTGGCATTTCCGAGAAGGCCAGTCATAAGACCTTATCTATTCTTGTCTTTCCAGTCATGTACAACCTATGGTACATTTAGATGACAAACCATTTACCCTAGGTCAAGACTTAGGCTTTAGGAGCCAGTTAGTTCTGTTTCTCTTCTGGTTGTGTCCTTAGACTTAGGTTGGGAATCCTTAAGTGTGAAACTGTATCCATCCAGAACTGATATTCAGCTCCCACACCATCCTCTGGGTACCAAAGAACATAGAATTCTCAGAACAAGTAACTTTAAAGTTCTGGAAGTTTCTTTTTCCTTAAGGTTACCCTCCCAAGGTCAGGAAAGTGTGCTGGGAGTATATTTGGATAATCAAGGATGAGTATCAGTGTAGAGATGAAAGTGTTTCACCTCAAAATCATGTGCTTAGTCCCCCACAATGTAGGAGTCAAGGATAGTGATAGAAAACAGGACTCTGTGTGTGTATGTGTTCACCAGTACTCTTGCTTTCAATCACTCAAGTATTGAGCAGATGAGGTTATCTCTCCCCATCTGTTTGAAGAAAGTGTAGAGCTACCCCAATATATCTGAGTCCCAGGTACTGTGGGAAAATATCTGTTGAGTGTTCCTTCTCTTCCAATGTTTATTAAGTACATGTCATGATAATTCTAGCCCCTTTGATTGATTTCTCTGTTGTAGATGTTAAATTTGTACTAAAATCTGAACAGTGCCATCCAGATTAGTGCTAATACATTCATACTATGCACTCAAATCAATTACCATCTTTTTGTGCTTCCATCCCTTTATCCAGAAATTAGTGGTGAGTTATGAAGTGTCTAGGACCACTTTGGAGTTCCGTGGGTATGCTGAGTATAAGTTTTAGTACTCTTAAATCATCATCAAATAATAATAATAAAAGCAATAATTGTCAATATTCTCTACTCCCTGCTTATTTGCTATATTCAATCTCTGTTCTGAGCCCCTTGCCTGGATCATATCATCCAATACCCATGGAACCAGTAAGGTAGCTATTTTTCTTATCTCTGTCCCATGGATGATTTTCTCATATCCAAAAGTTAACAAGACAGCAGCAGAGTGAGGACTTTAACCCAAGTTGTCAGCTTAAGATTCCCAGGTATCTACAAATACGTGTCTTTTATTATCCCTGTTTATTGATTTATCCTGAATGTACCTCCAGAACATGGTAGTAATTTAAAGGCCCATGTTGGCTTATACATAATGATTAATCTTTATGCCCTTCTTATAACCGTCACATGCTGGACTCAGCAGCCACTTTATACCTGTCTCCTATTTGGGTCATTAAGGAGCTTGGGAGGTTGCCAAATTGAAATATGTCTACTGTATTTACTTAGCTAAGTGCTGAGGTAATAACCCTACATCAAATCATTCTAAGAAAGGGTTTTTTTTAATGAATTTTTACATTGTTCAATTAAATTTTCATTATCTTCTCAAATGTATACAAAACACAGAATTTTTAAATGAGACCAAGTATGTAAAAATCATAAGGTGTTCTGGAAGAATTCATTATGTTCACATTATGGTTAACATTCCTAAAATATGTAAAATGGTCTTTAAGTGAAATGAATTATCCTTAAATTTCATTTATTTTTACAATATATGTATATTATATTGCAAGAAATTTTCTCTTAGAAAGGCTCAGATTAATGAGTTGTCACTTCAAACCAGGGTTCTGCAAACTGCAACCTGGAGTTACGTCTTACCCTAAGCCTTTTGTACAAATATAGTTTTATTAGACAGTGATCAAGCCCAGTGGTTCACATGTTGCTTGTGGCTGTTTTAATGACATGTCAGTAGAGTGATGTGGCAGTCATGGAGATACTATACCACATATAGCCTGGAGTTTACATCTGATCCTTTGTCAAAAAATGTTTGATAACTTCTAAAGAATTTCTTTTTCAGATTAGAATGTTTACTGATACACTTTACCATAAAGTCTGATGACTTCTGATCTAAATAATTTCTTTCAAACTGAATGTTTATAGATAGTCATTCCTAAAACTCCCCAGAATCATTGAATATTTGAGACTTTCCAGATGGACAAAATACTCTCATTTCAAAATAATTCAAGTTGACTAAAATGTTTAGCCAGTTAAAGAAATGTTTAATTGAATTAAAACCTGGCTTTATTTGAAAAAAAAAAAAAACCAAAGGTTATCTCTTAGCCCTATAGCTGGTCTTTCAGCACAAAATATGTTTATCAAAATTCATCAAATATAGAGAAGGAAAAATAAAGAGTAAAGTGTGTGTGAAAGAAGCACATTTTCCTACTGTTCTAGCTTCTTGTCTGTTGCTCTGGTAAGATATCCTAACAAATGGCAACTTAAGAGAGAAAAGGGTCCATTGGGCTTATAATTCCAGGCCAGAGGCCATCATTTCAGAGAAGTAAAGGTAATGTCAACAACTGGGCACATCTGATCCATAGTTAGGGGCCGAGAGAACAATCAAGTCATTGCTGCCTGTCCCCTTTTTTATGCTTAGCTAGCTTTTACCACTCCTATGCAGTCCAGGCTCCAGCCAGTGAGAGGTTCTGTCTATCACATTTAGGGTGGGACGTCCTACCTCAGTTAAGCAGTCAAGAAGATGCCTCATAGGCCAATCCAATACAGATAATTCCTTAGCAAGGCTTGTCCTGGGCTTATAGATTGTGTTAAGTCGACAATTGAAGCTAACCAATGCATCAGTACACTCACTAAGCTAATGGGGAAAAGAAGAGACACTGTCTCAGAAGGCTTACAGCCTCTCCCACCCCTGTGCCCCCTGTGCATTAAAGCCTGTCTGCAGAGGCCTGTGTTCACATTATGGGTAAAGCAAGGTTTTGTTCCTGTGATTCCGTGGTTTAGTAGCTTCTGAAAAGGAAGAAGCTGGCTTCTTCTTGCATTTAGGCTACCTCCTTGTGTCTCTTAGGTCTGATCTGCCTAGGATCAAACTCTATCAGAGATCAGTTTTCCAAGGACTGGTAAACAGTCTGTCTGGAACAAAGTTTGGTCTTAGAGATGAAGTGTAGTTGGTAATATGATAGTTTTTTTGGAAAACACGGTGGACACAATTCAGGTACAGTTGCTAGAATTGAATCTTTTTTTCTCAGGTATGCCCGCCCTTTGGAAAGGAATTTCTAAGTGCTGAAAAAAAAATAGGTGTTGTTGTTGTTGTTGTTGCACTTTCAAATAAAAAAAATTACACTGTGGCAAAAGATTTCAAGAGGTAACCAAAATAATTTTGAATCCATGTGAAAAAGTTTACACTTCCATACCTCACATCATACGCCTGGATTAAATATATTAAACCTGAACTAATAAAACTTGTGTGAAAGGCATCCAAGAAGGACATCAAATACTGATGGAAATGGTTACTAGATGCCTTGCCTTTATGTAATAGAACCTAGTAAATCAATTGGGGATTAGAAATACAATCAGTAGGATGGAGAAATCATGTTTTACTTAATACCAAGTCCGATGAGCCATGTAAACCTGTCAAGTCTAGATGGTGGAAAGAGAGAGTAAAATCTTACAACTTGAGAATGATTGCAACAAAGTCCAACTTGGAGAGCCAATGGGTTTATTGTGTATGTATAGGCACATGGGTGGTAGGTTCCTTCCTGGAGCAGAGACAACTCATAGGCTAGCTGTGGGTGACAAGTCAGGCATACTGCAACCCTGGAGCTCTCTGCATGACTGGCAGGTAGCTCTACAGGCAGAGTATCTTCCCCCAGTAGGTGTTTACTGCTTTCATAACCCCAGGGAGGGGCCTCATGACTCTGATTCAGTTTTCCCAGATACATGAAGATTGTTTGCTTCTTAGGTCTCCTGAGCATCCTGTCTGCTTCCTGGGGAAAGGTTTTAGCTTAGAACTTCAGCGAGGAGCCTCCCTCTACCTAGAATGTTTCATCCAGGTGGAAATTGCTTTAGACATCCTCTGACCTTCACACACAGCTCCCTATAGCCTCCTAAGCCCTCAGGATAAATAGATGCAATAAAATTTATAGGTAAATTAGACTTCGTCAGCACTAAAAGCCGTATTTTATAAACAGACAGCTATGACAACAAAGAAAAGGTCTGTGTGGAAAAGAAAAAAAAACAATTTTATGGAGCACAAAACCTCTAATATGCAACACTAAGAGGGAAAGCACTTCAATAAAAAAGACTTTTGAAGAACAATGCAAATAAGTATAAGAGAAGGCACCGAGCATCCTCATCACTAGGGAAACTCTGATGAAAAGGGTAATGATAAAACATCATATACTTGACAGTATGACTAAATTAAAAGGGGCCAGTGTTGAATGCTCGGCACACGGGATTCACAAGCTTCATGGTAGGAATGCTGAAGCCAAAGACCCTTTGCAAAACAATACGGTAGTTACTTAACAAAATGAATCTATATGTATGATTATCTTTATATTCCATTCTGGCCACTTTTGGAAGCTTGAAGTAGGACAGGGTGGAAGTATTTATTTATATAACAGTAATTAGAAAATGCTGAAAGTAGGAACTTAGACAGGGAGGAAGGGAAAGTGAATTGTTAAATGTTTACCGTCATAGCACTGCATACGACCCAGCAATTCCAGTATGAGTGAATTTAAAATGTGTATCTATTCATATGCCTGTGCATTAATGTTTGTAATAGTTTTATTCAGACTTTGACTAACCAGACATGACTAACATCTCTATCCAGCTGGAGTGGATCAACAAATAGTGATATATGTACATATAGAATAACCTTCAGCCCAAAACAAAAGAAATAAAACTTACTGACACATGAAACAGTGTCTAAAAACATAGTCTTTCTGTCATTTAAGAGTAAATGGGATATCTATATCATGTCTCTGCCTCCAAGGCTCATGGATATTTCTGGAAGAGAGGGCAGAAAGATTTTGAGAGTCAGAGTTGGTAGATGACTACAGGGAAACAGTGTTGCACCAAAGACAGCTGCACATCTGAGCTCACAGTGAATATGACAGCATATGATCTGCCCACACCCATGCCAAAAACTCCTCGCATAAGGGAGCTACTGGCATTGGATAGCCTTTGGAATAGGAAGAGTGAGTTTTAAGCCTGTGACCCCTAGCAGGTCAACAACACTCCAGGGAATGTCTAACATCTCTATATTTGGATAATACTAATCAGATTAAAAGAACATCAAGTTGTTTGGGGAGAGAGTCGGGAGTGGGTCTGGGAGGAACCAGGGGAGGTAAATATGATTAAAGAACATTTAACCAAATTCTCAAGGGGCTAATAAGAGTACTGTCCTAAAAACAAAAGAGTAAAGCTGTGAGCAGAAATCGAAGGGAGTATTTGGTTAGGGGGACTGGATCTACCTTGTCTTCTCTTTCACAGTCCCTTTTCTTTGATCATATTGATGAATTAGAAGGCAGGCTGTTGTTGCCTCTAACCCTCCAGTGGCTTTCACAGAGGGGCCAGATCTTCCATGGAGGTGAAAAAGCTGGTCAGGGCTCTCCCTCCCAGGAAGCTCCTAGAGTGGTTAGCCTTCATATGATTCCTGATATTCTCAGATAACACCAATTAGCAGCAAGCAGATTCAAATTCAAATTCAAAGGGCAAAAGTCTTTTAGCACATAATTTATTGTCAATTTCAATTTGCTGCTTGTGTTTTTATTGATTTTACAGAAGCTCTTGGAAGGTTCTGCCCTAGTCATTAAAGTACTAATTTTGTTAAACACTTATTAAGTAAGACTAAATCACAGACTCATGCCAACCCTTATGCTTCAGTGCCTGGATGAGGAAATGCAGAGACTGATGGGCTGTGTAATTTCTGTTACAAAAAAAGATGTTATTATATTCCATTATTTCTGGTCAAAAATTTTAAGGTTCCATATTAGCAAAAGTAATGACTTTCAGTAGATAATTATTGTATAATCTTATAGGATCATTGTATCAAATGACATGTAAAAATTTATGGTTGCTGTCCTTTAAGATGTTTATCTCATGTGGTAAAATGTAGACTCTTATTCAGACAAGAGCTGTTGGAGTTGAATTTAAATGTGTGAGGCCACTTGAAGTGAAATTGTACTATAAATACTTTCCTAATAAATCAAGAGGTCTTAACACAATCAAAGAAACATTGAGACCACAGATGTCTGTAACTTTTTCTTATGAATGTCTAATTTAATGAAACCCAGAGAAGGCAGTGGAAGTGATGTTTTACTTAAAGTTCTGTGTGTGTGTGTGTGTGTGTGTGTGTGTGTGTGTGTGTGTGTGTGTAAAGAATTAAGTATTATCATGTGTTTTAGCCATTGGCAGCCACCCTCCTCCTCTACACGCTTGGTTGAGAAGTACATGATACCAGCACCAGCTGATTGCTGAATTCACAAGAACTCAGGTTCCCGGAAGGCTTCATACTTTAAATGAGAACAACTTAATCCAGACAGCACAAACCTTTACACGCACATTTAGTAATTCCTCAACACCCGGAGAACACTGTTGTTGACTAGATGAAGACATAAAATACACCCAAGGGAACTGGCCAGAATTAAACAGATACAAATTTTAAATTTCTGAGTTATCAGATTTTTCGTATTATAAAATATGTAAAATAAAATATTAAGATAAAGCAAAAGCATGGAAACGCAATCTAATAGTTTTTACTCTCCGTTTTACTCTATAAAACTAATATAGATGTGTCTATAGAGAGAAATATTTCAAATTAAACCTGCATAATGCTATGCATTCATCTCAGTAATCTATCACATAGCTTGCATGATTTATTTAGCTATCCTCATTGTAATTTAACATTATATTCTTCCATGAAAATACCTACAGGTTAGGCTCTCAGACACAGTAGAGTTAGCCAACTCCCTAGAAGTGAATATTTATGTTTTACAGTTTTTTCCCCTTATGCTTCAGATTACTGTACTCAATTATTAAGCTGGTGTTCATTGCTGCAACTTTGGATGCACTACTAAATGCACATACTTTTATTGAAAATAAAAAGGAAATATTTTCTTGGGAAGAAAATAGAATGATATCTAACCAGAGATTTGGAATAAAGGACAAAAGAAAAGAAAAACCAGCCTCCCACCCTTAAAGAATACATTCACAAAACCATGACTGGGTTAATGATTTTCCTGTGCTGGCCAGAACTTTGTCATGTCAGTTTTATCAAATATACTGAGTGCATCTTCCATGTGCCAGTAAAATGCTTTAGTTTTATGTGCTATCTCTTCCTTTATATTCCCTTCATCTGATAATCAATTATGGTACTTTTAGGCAGATTTCTCTGTATCATAAAAGGGAATTGTTATCTTTGACTGGAGGAATTTGAGTGAATCTTAAAAGAATAATGTCAAAACAGAATTACAAGGACTATAAATATATAATATATACTTATATGTGTAACACACATTCATTCATATGCATATAGGATATAAAAGTGCATGCATACATATATATGTACATATGTATGTCAGAAGGTGATTCTGTGGAACAAGCTGAAGGCCATAGACTTACTTGACAAGCACTCTACCTCTAAGATTCATCCCTAGTCTATTCTGAACAAAGTTAGAGTGATGTATAGGGAACTTGTTAAGAAAGAACTTTGCTGAGGTCTTGAGCCAAGGCCTTTTGGGGAGATACTATAAGGAAGGCTGTGTGACTCAGAAGAGCTAGTAATCAGGCAAGTCACCAACACGCTTTACAAACAAGATAGACCATGAGCACACAGATGTTGAGGCAGGAACATTGTCTCTAATGAGAAAGTATGGACCAGAGTTAGAAGTTGATAGTATAAATGAAAGTGATAGCTGGGTAGGGACAATTCATATTTTAAATTTTAATTTTGACCTAGGTTAGCAACATACAGTATAAGCCTCTCTTGCAATGCTGGGCAGTGGCAGTTAGGCACAGCTCCTAGTCACACTGTGGCAGTATGGGTGGATGCTGGTGTTCCATATCAGTTACTTATTGTGAGAGAAGCTCTGCCACTGGGTGTTGTATATGCTAAATGCATTTTCAGCTTACAGTGTCGCCTGCTTGAATATAGACATATTTCAGTTGAGAAGTATCTTCAGTGTGCAAATACCAGTCGTATCAAAACTGCAGCCTAGTATGATCTCTTTTACACAAATGGCCAGATTTCTTCAAATGTGTTTTGAAATCTGTCATACTGTAATATTACCCTGCCTTGCTGTGGCCTAGACTCAGGCCTGGAACAGAATCGCCATACTTAGAGAGATGGACAATATTTCTAGGGCTCAGAGTAAAGGAAGTTGTCCATAGAAAATGTTCCCACCCTAACATGGAGGAATTCATAGCTAGAGAGATGGCTCAGTGCGTAAATGAGCTGGTTGTGCATCTGTGAGTATTTGTTTGATATTCAGAACCCACAAAAAGGTGGACGGAGAGAACTCTGTGGAGTTTGCCTACTGATCTGAAGATGATTTTTTTTTCTAGACATACAATTCACTCTTGACCACATGCTTCTTTTATTACATTGAAATTGTCATTTCACTTCATGTCTTGCCTATTAGTTTTGACCAGGATTCTGCCAGTAGAAGAATATATATAATATATATGTGTGCCAGAAAGCAGAAATGTGGTTTAGATTCTTGTGTGCCTGGATATCTTCGATTGTATTATGGGCAGTTACTATGTTTGTAGGAGTGACTAGGAACTGGGCAGTGGTGGTGCACGCCTTTAATCCCAGCACTTGGGAGGCAGAGGCAGGCGGATTTCTGAGTTCGAGGCCAGCCTGGTCTACAGAATGAATTCCAGGACAGCCAGGGCTACACAGAGAAACCCTGTCTTGAAAAACAAAAAACAAATAAACAACAACAAAAAACAAAACAAAACAACAAAAAAAGGAGTGACTAGGACACTGGAAACTTTGTTTATCACTACAATTAGGATAGTATTATTCTAGCACCAGGCCTAGGTTATAGCTGGAATAATATAGTACAGTGTTAGGGATAGAGATCCCGATGTCTTCTTAATCAGCTTCCACTGAGATGCCATCCATTTGAAGTTTAGCTATCTTTTGGTTCATGCCTACTGCCCATGGTGTCACCTTCAGGATTTCAAGTCATACCAGGAGAGGTCTTTAATGGAACCCACTCTAACAGGCTCTGAACTCCTATGCTTTATGACTACAGCCTCTCACAGTTGGTTCTCTGAGAATCTCCTCCTTTAGACTAGAGTTGACCATAAGATATTTCCTTCTTTGACAGTCCACCTGAAATTTGTTATCAGATCCTGTGGACTCCATCTCCAGAAAATGCCCTTAGTCTATGACACCTGTCATGCTGCACTATCATCCCTGTCCTGTCATCTTCACCCCTCATTCCCTTCTTACTCTGATCTCCAAACATACAGCTAAAAACATCTAGCTATTCATGTAAAAGAGGTCATAGTGGGCTGCCATTTTGATACTTCTGGTACTTTGCTTTTGATATTTTCATATATCTGATCGTGAAGATACTCTTCAGCTTACAATACTCTATTCCATGATGAATATATTGCTATTTCTCTATTTCTTAACTGATAGAAATTTGCAGTGATTTGAATTTAGGGCTTCTTATAAATAATGCCAATATGTGCGGCCTTGTGTGTCTCATAGAATACAAACAAACGTCTTTTTTAAATGTGTGGTAGTTTAAATGAGGACTGTCCTCCCCATAGTGTTGGGCATTTGAATACTTGGGCATCGGTTGGTGGAACTGATTAGGGAAGCTTAGGAGGTACAGAGGAAGAAGTTGGTCACTGGGGTCTAGCTTTGATAGTTATGCCATTTCTAGTATCCTCTGCTTCTCTGTGCTTATAGTATTGAATTATAATCTCACAGCTTCTGTACAATCCTCTTGCCTGCTGCATGCTACTATGCTGTACTCTTGTATACACACACACACACACACACACACACACACACACACACACACACACCATGGCAATGCAAACTTCTGGAACAGTAGAGATTTTGATGTCTTGGTAGAAACCCCCAATAGTTAAAACACCTCCCAGCATGCTTTGTACTTTGTCCCCTAGATATTTTCTGTCATGCTGAAGGTTTGTCATTGTCTCTCAATTTTAAAAACTGTCAGTGTGAGCAGAAAATCTATCAACATACTTACCAGAAGATATGTGTACATGTTCCCCTGTGTGTGTGTGTGTGTGTGTGTGTGTGTGTGTGTGTGTGTGTGTAGGAGAGAGGGAAGTCTCTGGTTTTGTTTTTCTTCATATATCATAGATTTACCTTTGTTTTTGAGATATAGTGTCTCTCTTGGACCTGGGGCTTGTCCATTTGTCTAGACAAGCTCTCAATGAATTCCCAGAAATCCTCCTGTGTCTGTGTGTCCAATTCTGAGTTGTTTCTGTGTGTCCAATTCTGGGTTTAGCACCATACCTAGCTTTTAAAGTCGATAGTAGGAATTGAACTTAGATATTCATATTTACATGGCAAATGCTTTACTGATTGAGCCATCTCCAGCCTCTATTTCATTTTGTAAGGAGAAGATTTAAGTACTTTTATTCAAAAGCCTTGCAGTACTGTGAAGGCCATATCCTTTCATCACTGTAAAATATTCTTGGAAAAAACAAACTTTTAGAATGAACCACCCTTGAGTGTCATGTTTAGGGCCAGCCATTAATAAAATGCACCAGTCTGAGTCATTCTGAAAAATCCCTAAGAATTAACATGGAATTTAGATATGTACATTATGCAAATGTATCTAGCATTCTTAGAAAAGTAAAGCATTTATATCTCAAGCCACCATGCTACTTGTAATGCATAGGCACAATTAGCCTTCAATGAAAGAGAAAAGGATTCCTTAGTAGATCATTGATTCCACATCACTGTTTCTATAACTTTGTTGCCAATGAAATTAGCAAATTATTCTCAACTAGATTTATGAGAAAAGGTTTGTTTGTCCAGGACTCTCACTGTAGAACTCAAAACAAACAAACAAACAAACAAACAATCCCCCCTCCAAAAAAATTTTTTTCCCTTATTTATAAAGCTAAAATGTTGATCACAATGAAATAGAGACTAGAACAGTGGTTGCCCAAAGTTGGAAAGGATAAGGAGGAGAGAAGGAGGGATTGAGAGAAAGCCTACATGGATAGAGAAGTAACATCTAATGTTCTCCAGCACTGTAGGGTAACTATAATTGACAGTAATTGATCAAACATTTCTAAATAGCTAGCAAAGAAGATTTTGAAAGCTTCTAGCACATGGAAATATATCTACACTTCCAAGCTATGCTAGTTGCTCTGATCCAATTATGGTATATGTGTACTGAAAGGTTATACTATAACCCATAAGTACATACAATACTATGTACAACTAAAAATTATTTTATAAAAATAAATTTTTTAAAAGAATTAGTGCTCTATAACTCCTACAGTAACTACTGAATCACAATCCTAGATGTGGCAAGAGTCTGGTTTTCTTTCTACTGCTGAATATAACTATAGCATTTCCTCTATTCATCCCCTCCCACAAACCGCTTTCAAATCAGGTATCTTTTTCTGTAAATGTTATGGTCACACACATAAATATTTATATATAAACTTTGAGTCCATTCAGTGTTGGTTTGTGTATATGATTTCAGAGTTGACTATGTAATTATGAGTATATGATTTCAGGTTTGGTACTGGATAACCAGTTAGGGGAATCATCCCATGGGAGAACTAATTCTCCTACTCTCAGTATTCCTCAGATACTTGTAGATTTTTTGGTTAATTTTGTTTTTTAACGTGTATGAGTGGTTTACCTGCATGTGTTTCTGTGTACTATGTGCCTACCAAAATCCTGTGAATATGATACCAGAAGAAGGTATCATATTCCCTGGAATTGGAGTTACATATGGTTGTAAGCCATGCTGGAGGATGCTGGGAATTGATCATGGTTCCTCTAGAAAAGCAATAAGTGCACTTACCTGCTGAGCCATTTCTCTGGGCTCTCTGCTAGTGTATTGATTGTCATTTCGGCAGCCATGGTGAGGTGAAGCTTCCCTGTCATTTCTTGGAGACACAGTCTCACATCTGATTTCCTGGTACTCTGTTTGCTTGCTTGCTTGCTTTGTTTTGTACTGTTTATAATTTTTCTGTCTTCTCTTGTGATGTTCCTTAAGCCTTAGGTGCAGGAATTGTGTTGAAGATTATCTGTCAGTTGTTCAGGGTCTAAATTTTTAGTGACCCCTTTGAACATCTATTGAATTGCCAGAGTTGGAAACCATTAGTTGTGAAGAGTTGAAACTGCCTCAGCCCAAGGCACATGGTGGTCCTTTTAACTTTATTTGCTTTTTCTTCATCCATGTACTGGGGCAGAGACTTCTGAAAAGAAAGACTTCTGGACCTTCACCCCTGGCTTCTGACAGGCTGAACAAAGGCTTCTGGGCTAAATCTACTCATTTTTCTGGCTTTATAAATAAAGTTGTTTTTGGACATGATGTTGCTCAACAATTTACATGTTATCTATAGCTGTATTCATGCTTCAGTGAGTGGCAGAGCTGTACAGTTGGCAACTGAGCCTGCCTGGCCTGCAAAGCCCCAAATCCTTGTTATCTGCAACTTTTCAGAACCTGTGTGCTGGTCCCAGAGTGGAAGACTGGGAAGCACATGATGCTTTCCCTAAACCGCGTCTCTTATAGGTGTCTGTTGTAAGCATAATAATACAGTCTGTGTCGTTTTCGTGCCTGACTTGCTTCACTTGCCATAATATCCACAAAGCTCATCATCACACAGAAGACCTCCCTTTGCTTTTAAGGCCGACTATTTCTCCTCCATTTGTGTATTGTGGTTATTTATTCACTTACCTATTGTTGTACATTTTAACTGCTTCTGCCTTTTTGGTATTGTGAATACCCTGCTGTTAACATGGGTGTACACACCTCGTTCTGTGGTTCTATTTCCATTATTTAGGATAAATACCCAGAAATGAGATTGATGGATTGAATGGTAATTCTATTACTATTATTGCTGAGATTGTTGAGAAACTATTGTGCTATTTTATGGAAGCTGCATTATTTTTGCAGGCCCACCGAGAGTGCACAAGGGTTCTGCTTCTCCACATCGTTGTTGGTTTCTACAGTCCTATTCAGTCTGCTTGTTTCTATGGCAGTAGCTTTATGATTGCAAGGTGAGATCTCACCGTGGTTTGTGTTTGCATTTCCCTGAAGATTCCTGATACTGCATACCTTTTCATGCTCTTGCTAATCATATAAGCATTCTTTGGAAAAGAGATTATTTAAATTGGGCCATGTTTGAGTTTATGTTTTTGTTTTTCCCCGATTAGTTCTGTATCCTTGGTGTGAAAGCCTAGTTATATATATAACTTCACGTTTTTCTTCCCTTCTGTAGGTTGCTTTTATATTTTTGATCCTGTCCATGGATGCACAGAAGTTTTAAATTTGTATGTTGTCCAAGTGATCTGTAGTTACACCTATTGCCAGTGCTTTTGGTTTCATGTCCAAGAAACCATTGCTAACTTGTGTCAAAAAGCTTCACCCCTAAACTGTTGTTGCTAAAAGTGTAATCTAGTTTAGTGCTTTGATCTATTTTGAGCTATTTGTTCATGGTGAAAGGAAAGAGACCAGCATCATTTCTCTGTGTGTGGCTATCCAGTTTTCCCAACAGCAATTGCTGAAAAGATCAGGTCTATTGGCTTCTGTGTTTGGTCCTTTCACCACATTGGTCAGGGGTGACTTCCAGGCTTTCTAGTGAACTCCACTGGCCTAGCTAGACATCAGTCTTTATTCTATCATCACTGCGTGCATTTATACTGTGCCTTTGACATAAATTGAGACTTGAAAGTATTCCCCTTTCAATTTTTTTCCTTTTTGGGATCATCTGCATAGTTTTATCTATGCATATGTTGTTCTTGTAACTGTATGTAGTGAAGTTTGGATACGCTCAAGTTAGAGAGAAATTGATCTAGATTTTCTTTTTTAAGGGAAAATGGAGCATCTATATGCAAAAGCCTGCTGGTTGTTTTCAATCAATTCTTCTTTGAAGAGAACTATGAAATTCTGAACAGAGGATGGGAACAGAGGTGTGGTGGAAAATGTGGAAGCAGTCCAGCTTATCTGACTTTGTGACTTCGTAGTGAGACTCCTCTGTATGCCCTAGCAAGGGTCCCACTGATGATAGGGTCTCATCTTAGGAGGTGAAGCTAATAATTCTGTGGAAAATGGTCATTTTCAGAGACACTGCTGCTATCTTCATGGTTTGTGCAACAGATGTTCCTTTTGTGCCTGCTGTTTCATGAAAATTCATGAAAGAAACTTGCATTGCCAGGAGTCCTTGGGGATTGATTTTTTTTTTTCAGCACTCATGATAAGAACTTTCCCCCCACGATCTCTGGAGAGTGGAAGGAACTATCTGTAGTAGTATATGTTGATACATTTTTTAGGGATCTGACAGCCTGGCTCCAGTATTTCACTATTTTTGTTTTAAAAATTAATATATTTTGGTATGTGTATTTGTATGTATGTATGTACGGTGTATTTGTATGTATGGTGGATGGATGGATATGGATGATGTGCTTGTCCACATGTTTATGGGTGAATGTGGGTACACGTGAGTACATGTGGGTAACATCCATGTAGAGACTTGAGTTTCATGAAAAGTGTCTTTCCATCTTATACATGAGGGCAAGGTCTCTTGCTTGAACTCAAGCTCTCCTACTCAACCTGTATAGCTAGCAAGTTTTCCCCAGTTTGCTCCATTTTTCCTCTTACACTCCTTCCTGAACACTGGGATTCTAAGTGGACTACCACACCCTCCTGGCAATTGCATGGGTGTTGGAGATTCGAACTCAGGTCCTCATACTTGTATGGCAAGTGCTTCACCCTTGGAGTCATCTGCTCAGTTCCAAGTTTCAGTCTTTATAAGACACACATGTGAAAGTTAATTAAAGTCCATTGAAGAATGTTTACACAATTCGAGCCAAGAACTAACTGACAAATTCAAGCCCTACCTGGAATCAATAGTCTCTCCTTTCTTACAGGACCACTTCCTTTTGTATCAGTGAACTGCTTCTGGGCCACTAGCTTGAGCATGCAAAGGCATCAGATAGATAGACAAGAACTAATACAGGAAGTGTTTGATTTTAGATCCCTTCTAATCAGGTTTTAATGGAAGCTACAAAATGCTTTGTATAATACATTCCATCCTAATTATTCATAGGACACATTTTAATTAGAGTTTTCAAATGTTGTGCATGTGTCTGTTTGTCTTTGTGTATAATTGTGTACATAATTATATATATATGATGTCTATGTATCTATGCATTTACAACCATGGTTGAAGCTTCCCAGGAGTAAAGTTGGGGTCTTCTGTTTCAATAATTATTAATGACACAGAGGAGAAAGATGACTTTCCAGTGTTTTTTGACAACTCTGTCAGAACTCCTTATTCTGTGTTGGTGGATCTTTCACATATGCAAGCTTATTTTTGGTGTTCTAAGAAATCTGAAGTTCACTAACAAGGTTTTTGAAGAACACTCTTGAACTGAATGTACGGGTTCCAGTTGAGTAAGAACAGCGTGTGTCTGGGGTGTGAATGGACCAGCTGGGACACTAAGTTCTCCATGGTGTCCCTAATTCAATAATCACAGGTTTTTCCCATTCTTCCAAAACAAGGCAGTGTTCATGATTGAGAGGAAAGAGCCTGAGATCAACGTGTACAATTTACAGTTTTATTCGGTTTTAGACCTCTGTCATTTAGAGCAATCAAAAAACAGGCTGTGCTGTGACTTCTCAGAACAGCTGACAATGAACTGAAGAGGGGGATCTTCAAGTGTCTGAGTGTGATTCCCACATGGGAGCCATGGAGTTCTTCAGGGTCATCCCAGCAGCATGGGAGGCTGGCAGGTTGTGCAGGATGTCTGCATCTGTGTTGTGATATTAGCACTAACAGTGGTTTAGAAAGTATGCACTTTTCTCCATAAGCCTAGTAGTGTGCTGTATTCATAAGCAGCATTTTATTTTATAGCTACAACTTTTTAAAATGGATTTTTAGTAATGACACAAGATAGTAACTTTCTGTGTGGCATTTCTGTGTGTGTATCTTACACTTTCCTTTATTGGCTGCAGGTCACATTCCTGTTGTTCCTCCTTTTCCTTTTATGTCATATACAAATATGTGCCATTGCATATATGTGTGTGTTCCACATATGAGAGAAAACATGTGATACTGGACTTTGATTTTTACTGGTAGTTGTATGCTCTGTTTCCTCTGTATGACTCCTTTTCTACTTTTGTATTACATGTTTTTATAATATTATGCATTTCATATATATGACATAATATATATATTATGACATAATATATATGTATATGATGTATATGTATATGTAGTGTATATGTGTATGTGTATGTGTATGTATATGTATAGATTCTGAATGAGGGACAATGTGATATACATCCAAGAAGACTAGCTTATTTTGCTTAACATAATAATCCCAACTTCTATCCATCTTCCCTCATATGACATGATCTCATTCTCCTTCTTGGGTGAATAAAACTTCACATGTGTTTCAGTTTTTTAGCCAATCCATTTCACATCTCTTCCTTTCAATTTCCATTTTATAAAGAAAGACCATTTTACCATGGTCTGCCATTCATCATAGATTTGAAATTCAAATCTCATTCCAAATAATTTGAGTCAAATTTTATGCTACCTTTCCCTAGCAAGGTCCACCAACACTACTATTCTTTAACCTGGCTCAGAGTCTTTCTATATCACTTAACTTTTCCAATGATTCTGAGGATTTGTCAGTTTGGTCACAACCCGCTGTTCTGTTGCTCTTGACAATGACACCAGTACTGAATAGAACAATCTTTATAATGTTAAATTTCATGGTGTTTATGAACACATTAGACCAGAGGGCACACTGCCTTGTGTATAATGTCAGTAATAAAAACATAATCAAGAGAAGTATAGGTTGAAAAAAACCGTAAGTGAGATGGAGGTAATAAATAGTTTGAGAGTTTCAAAAGGGCAAAACATACTGTGACTTAAGCAACCCATCTAATGGGAATACATACTCCTAGATAGGAAGAAAAAGGAGCTCAACATGAATTTAGAACATGTCGTAATGAAAGCTAGTGTTGAGACAAGCCTTAGAGTAGTGTTTGACAGTGATATCACTTACATGTTTCTCATAAAAGACAAAGCCTGGGGGGACACATTTTTTTATTTGATAATCAGAATAAGAAACAAATCATAAATTTACTTTTTAATTAAGATTTTAGTTGCTTTCACCATAACTTATTTTATGTCACTTGTGCATGCATGTCATATGTACTAATATGCAGAAACTTACACATCAATTTTCACTTTACATATACGTATATGTAATATTATATATGTACACACATGACACATACATATAACAAATTTTCACTAGTCATTGAGGAAAGGTTCTACCCATTGGAAATAGCAGGAAAAAGACAACAACAACAATGCTTAAAGCACTCCTAATAGACAGCCATACTAAGTATATAGGCAGTATATAGTGGGACTCTATTTTTTTCTTTTAAATGAGGACATGGATTTGGGTGAATATGGAATGAAGGGTAGATCTGGAAGGAGATGAGAGAGGGTGATAACCATGTTCAAAATAAAATATATTAAATTCCCCAACAATTAACAAAATATTTTTAAAGTTACAATATGGTTTAAAACAATCAAGCATTCAAAGAACGATGATGTGTCTTTTATTTAATGTGTTTGATCATTAGAAACTGTGGTAGCTGTCACTCTTTTTGAACTCTTAATTTTGTGAATATTTTCTTAAGTTGGATCACTAGTGGTAGTTGCAAAGGATGATAGCCCACTCAATGTGGAAAACCTTGCTGTATTTGCTGATGTTTCTGTGTAGAGAGTTTTATGGTTATTATTTTTTTTAAAAAATAAGAGAATGTTGCCTTCAGCTTAATTAATTAAAAAATTTTAATTGTGTTGGCTGTAAGCCTTGCCACTCAGTGGTGACAAGAGTTTTATAATTAGCAGGGGCTATGGAATGAGAGATTTAAAAAAGAAATTCTCCCTTTTAGCAATGAAAGCAGCCTCTGGTCATTCCTTATTTTCAGAGAAACTTCCTTGCATAATATTCGTGTGAACTGGCTAATATATATGGGATCTTTATGGGGTGGGGATATTCACTAAGTAATAGTGCCTCTGGGATTGGTTTCAACATTGTATGTGTATGTGTACGTTTAAGATAGGCCTGATCAGAGCATTGACCTTTCTCTCTGTGGAGTGTGTGCGCTTGTACACGCATGGGTGCATGTGTGTGCATGTATGTGTGTGTGTGTGTTTGTGTGTGTGTGTTTGTGCATGCGGACGCGTGTGTACGTGCATGCATGTGAACCCCAGAGTTTTCCACATTCAAGGCAAATGTTTTACCACTGAACTACACCCCATTTCCTTCCTTTAAACTTAGAGAGGTGAAATGTAGCAAATATAGAATTTGTAATCTGGTTTCATGGATATGAATTCATTCCCTGAGCTCACTAGTGACTTACTTGGGAAACCTCAGTGCTTGTTTTGGGTTTAATTTCATCACCTGTAAACCAGAGCTGATTATAACGGCATATATGCTCCTGCATTGCTGTGAGGACTAAGTCCCATTACAGAAAGGGCCAGGACAGAGCTTGGCATGTGGAGTTGCCCTCACTACGATTGCTGTTTATGCTGGTGGAAGTTTTATCACTTCTGCATGCTGAAAGTGGCTAGAGAAATGTGGCCTTGGCTGAACGATGCGGAATCTCTAAACTTCAGAAACCCTTGATCTTGTGAAGCTCACAGACAGGAATCCTAGCATTGGGGGCTTCTCTGTAGGCACTGGGAGTAGACACTTACTACATTCTTATTGAAAAGGTGTCTGTAGAGTGAGGTATGGTGGCACATGCCTGTCATCCTAGTACTTAGGAGAGTGACTAAAACAAGTTGATTGTTAGTTCTAGACCAGCATGGGCTACATAGAAACTATCTTAAAAACCAGATTGTTATTCTGTTATTAGTATCTCATCTGGTCCCCTCAGCTCACTCCTTCTTTGAACCATCAAGGTAGATGGTACTTTGGGAGGCTTACATTTACCTTTCCTTGCAGAAATAGTCGTTTAGCACAGATGCACTCAGACTATGCTACACATTTTTCTGATGAAGTCTCCTACTATGAAGACATAATTAGCCTGCAAACTGACCCAGTCAAGATAAAGGTTAGTAGATCAGTAAAGCAGCTTCTCATCCTCCGGATGCTACATCTACAAAGTGCTCTGTGCACTTCTTGGGGTTCCCACAGCCCCTTCTGTCTATACCAGAGACCCCTGAACACAGCATTTTATTAAGTTTGTCCCATTGTTATATCTCTGTCTCTGCCACTTTGATCCTCTGTCCTTTGGTTACCTTTGAAATAAACTTTTTGTTCCTAAGACCTGTCTTGGGCTCTGATTTGTGGGGACCCAAATTGAAGTATACACTTCTCTGAAATCCTACTGCAGAAGCCAGTGTTCCTGTATATCTATAACAAATGACATTTGTCCTGGTCAGTGCTGACTCTCCAAACTCTGCCTCGGTGTCTGGCAGTCAGTAGATAGTAACAACTGCTGGTTGAATGATTGAGATAGTGAATGAATGAATCAACATACTTCTTGGAAGCTGATAATGAGCAGGTCAACTGGGGGTTGTTTGGTTTTATTTGCCAAACACTGTACTGGAGACATGGTAAAAGGATTCCAAAGACTCCTAGGTGGGCTCTGTGTCATGCCTGGTTACCTCCATCTTTAGCCATGGCATGCTTTCTGTTTTCCCTATGATCACAAAGAAGAGGAATTTGGTAAATATGCTAGTTCTTTGCTTCTCAAAATCGTCTCTGAGGAGATACATGTTTTACATGCTGTCAAATATTCATCAGTGGCCTGCCTCAGGTTTGATAGCAGAAATGGATAAATAAATGTGTTGCTGGACAGGTTTTAAGAAAAAGCTTGGAAATCAAATGCACAGTCATGGATACATCATGGTGAGAGATGTACTATGAGAGACATGGTCATGCACATCTTGCTGCATGAAAACTCAGGTGACCATACCCCACACTTCCTAACAAAATAAGACCACAGGCATCCTGTCCCGATGGAAGAATGTGAGAGATCCCCTTAGCAATGTGGACATGCTCCTGCCTCATATGTTCCAAATAAACACTTGACACAAATTCTTTAATACAGTAAATTCACAATTTTACTCTTCTAAAGAAGGCAGATTTGAGTTTTAGGTTTGGGGGTTTATAGAATCTACCTAACTCCATAGTTTCAGATATTGATCAGGGACAGCCTATATACCTGCTGAGAGACAGTGTGGCCAGCAGACTACCACCAGAAAGATTATTAGTACAAGCTGAAGAATCAAGGCGGGTCTTTATTGACTGACTTTGATTCAACCAGAATACAAGTAATAGTTTCTGTCAGAATTCTGGAATTCCTTCACAGCTATGTGATCATTAAAGAGGAGGTAAAAGCCAAATAAGAGATTTTTATAGATGTGTATAACTATGGAATGGGCCATATTTAGTACTTAATAGTATAGCACTACAGCCCCGACTATTTTTGCTATGTTAATCCTAACAATGAATGAGCATGGGAGATCTTTCTATCTTTTGATATCTTCTGAAATTTCTTTCTTCTAGGACTTGGAAGTTCTTGTCATATAGGTCTTTCACATGCTTGGTTAGAGTTATATCAAGATATTTTATGTTATTTGTGGCTATTGTGAAGGGTGTTGTTTCCCTGATTTCTTTCTCAGCCCATTTATTGTTTGTTTATAGGAGGGCTACTGTTTTTGTTTGTTTGCTTGCTTGCTTGCTTTTAGGATAATCATTATCCAGCCACTTTTCTGAAGGTGTTTGTCAGCTGTAGGAGTTCCCTGGTAAGCCAACCAATGACTGGTCCAGATCTATTTCAAGAGAGGGGGATCATCCCTGACAGTTCCTGGAGAGCCAGGACTCAGAGGCTAGATAGCCCAGGGACCTAGGTTAGAATTAAATACAACTGGCAAAAAAGATTTGCAAAATGATTCCTAATGATATTCTCCTATGCTCATAGATTGGTGCCTAGCCCATTTGTCTTCAGAGAGGCTTCATTGAACAACTGATGGAAACAGATGCAGAGACCTACAGCCAAACATTAAGTGGAGCTCAGGGAATCCTGCAGAAGGGGCGAAGGATTGTAGAAGCCAGAAGGGTTAAGGACACGACACTAAGACCTACAGAACTGACTAACCTGGACTCATAAGGGCTTACTGAGACTGAACCAACACCTAGAAAACTTTCATGGGACTGATATAGGCCCTCTGCATATTTGTTACAGGTGTGTAGCTTAGCTTGGTGTTCTAGTAAGACTCCTAATAGTGGGAACAGGGCCTGTCTCTTACTCTTTTGCTGGATTTTGTGATTCTTTTCGTCCTATTGGGTTTCCTAGTCCAGCCTTAGTATGATGGGAGGTGACTAGTCTTACTGCAACTTGGTTGATATCCCTGGGAGGCCTGCCATTTTCTGAATATAAACATAGGAGGAGGAGTGGACGGGAGGGGGGCAGAGGAGAGGTGGGGAAAGGGACCTGAAGGAGAAGAGAAACTGATTGAGATATAAAAATTTAATAATAATAATAATAATAATAACTGTTCTTAGCTACCACATTTCAAAATAAGAGCCAGGATGAAATGCATCAAGGAAGGAGATTCACAAGAGATGCTGAGGACTTTTGTAAATTTGGGTTGATGGGTTTGGGTGGAACATGGCTGTTAGTGCTGTTTTTAAAGTCAAGTGGATGTTGATATGGCTATGGTGGTAGTGATGATGATGATGACAGTGCTTGTACCGATGACTGTATCATTGATAATGATGTGGATAACAGTGATATTGAGGGTTGTAGTGGTGGTGGTAGAGGTGGTGATTGTAGCAACGATCACAAAAGTAACAGTTTCGGTTGTGATTATGGTAATGACGATGGTGTTGCGATGGTGGGGGTGCTGGAAAGGTGGATGAAGGGGCTGATGTTGGATATGAAGGTGGTGGCAGGGATAAGAGTTAGACAGTGGTGGTTATTAATGGTGGTAGTGTTGTAATCATGCTGGTGATGATAGTCATCAGTAATTTTGCCAGTGTTGATGATGATGGCCTTTGTCATAATGTTGATAATGATGGTGACAATGGTAATGTTGGTAGTGATAGTGATGATTGATTGATCATTGAAATGAACTGATAATTAATTATGGAAATGGCAGTGCTGGTGATGGTGGTAATGGTACAGTTAACGGTGTTGCTGACATTAGTGGTGGTAGATACGATGGTTATGGTGGTAATAAAAATGATGCTAGTATTTATTTTGCCTTAGGAGCTCTACTTGTCTCTTAATCTTCATAATCATACATAGGTTTATGGTAGAAATCATTCTCATTATCATTACTGTTCAGTTTAAAGCTGCAGGAACAAGCCTTGAGAGGTCCCAGCCATAGAACCTAGACTCAGTGTCAGGCAGGCTGATTCCAGAGGCCACATGCTGAATTCCACATCGTCTTTATTCTAATCTAACATCTTATTTTCCAATTTAAACTCATCAAGCTCAGGACCATTTGGATTCAGTTCTAAGCAAGGCCCTGTGTCCTACTGCTAAGGGACTTCAGAGTGTAATGAACAGAAAATTGTGCTCAGATCCTGGAGTTAATGGCTGGGAGGTGCAACTTCACCAACCACAACTTTATTATCCAGGCAACAATTTCATTAAGTAGACAAGCAACTCACAAGAGGACTGTGAGCAGGATGATGTGTTTTAAAGGTCAGAAGCTGGTTTCCTGTAGGCTTAAATAAGTCAAGAAAAAGATGTGATCTGCAGTGTAGCTTTATGCATTGTCTGAGTGTACTTTTTACAGTGGTATATCCTAGGATCCCTCCTGCTCTTGAATCCACACTTTGCAGGCTGTTTCACACTCCACAGAGTGGTACCTAGGGGATTATTCAGCCTGTGTGGCTAAGTTTAGTTTTCTAAAACTAGAATACTTTTGCCAGTATTCTAGTTTTCCTTGAATTGCTCAGTAACATGATTTAGAACAAAGGGAAGGAAGTATTTTGAGAAAACAAAAACCAAAGAACCAACATTGAAGGGAAGTTTATTTCTGGGAAAAGTAACTGACTTTCTAGAGCAAGTGAAAATACGAGGCTTTTGTCTTTTCTCACTTAAATGTATTAACATGAGTAAATTGGCTGAAAGAAATCCTGGAAGTGAGTACTAGGTTGTTCTCATGTTCAGGATGCTATCTTCTCCAAGAATGTCAACATTGTGAGATTCTTGTTTACCACAATACACAACACACACAGTACACAATGCACAGCTAATAGTGCATAAAATAATAAGGAAGTCTAAATATTTAGCAGATAGTCCAAACATGTCAGGCACTGAACTCCTAAGTAAGGTCTCCATAAATATTCATGATCATTGTCATCTCTCCTACATAGGTGAGCTAGTCAGCATGAGTTGAAGTTAAACAAAAATGATAGGCAGGATTTCCACCTCTTGTCCTCTTCTACCTGTGGTATAAAGTGGAATAGAAGTTACACTAACTGAAAGGCTGCTACATTCGATCTAGACATTTTACAAAGAATGCTGTAAACTAGGCATGATGTAGATACTTCTAATCCCAGTAACTGAGAAGCTAAAGTAGGAAGATAGAGAATATGAATCCAGCCTGGGATACACATGAGAACCTTGTCTTCCAACTAAAATACAAAGACAAGGAACAAATGGAAGAGTGACATGGTGTAACGGGGTAGAGGTTTACATGTTGGTTTATGGGTAGGTTAGCAGAACTTCTGTAAATCACTCCATGTCTCCCAGTTCTAGATTCTCTATCAAATGGAAATCCTAATAGCTAACTCTTCCAGATTCTTGTATTAAGGGAGATGTTGTTTCCCAGTTATCAGACCTTCCCTTTGTGTTCATTCTCTGACCAGTGCCCATGTCAAGGCTATGACTCCCTAAACTAATCATTCTTCTCCAAGTTAACGAAGGTTAGATTTGTCATTTGTTTTCCTTCTGGGAGGTTTTGAACTTTGACCTCTAAAGGCCATCTGGTACCCAATATGTACCTTGGTCTTTTCATCTCTGTAGTACAGAGTTTACCACACCAGGTTCCATGGCTCATGAAACCATAGAGTAAGGAAAAGGTCCTTCTTGGAATAAGTCCGAGAATGATAGAGTAGCACTGTAGCCTCCTGTACATATTAACCCACTACAGGTTCTGAGAAGCCCCACACTGTGGCTACTTGTAGAAACCTTTCACAGTGAGATACTCATTCTCACATTATTTTGAGCAATATTTCATAACGTGTGGTTCATTTAAAGAGATATAAGCATGAGAGCTTAAAAGCCTTTATCTTGTTTATTACTGATTAATTAATTTCTCATAGCAACTCTTCTAGGAATAGGGGTTCCTAGGACTGTAGAGCTACCAAGCCTCAGTGACATTAAGGGATTGACCCTCTGCAATGGAGTCCTTCATTTAAGAATCTGGGAGCATAGCTATCTGAAATTCTTTCTTGAATTAGTGTTGTGTAGAACCACTACCTTCCAAATTATTTAAAAGAATTTTACACCAAAGGGCAAGCAGGAGGTATTTCTCCAAGACACTGTTCCAAGCCTTTTTGCTGGTTTCCATTTCTGCTGCTTTTGTGCTATCGAAGATCACCTAACCCTGCCATGGCAGCCACTGCCTCCAGGTCTGCCCTCTTCCCACCATGTATTGAAGAGCCCTACTTCCTTCAGCAGCTATGCATTCTTCCCCAGCACAGCACTGTTCTTTCATTCCATTCACCTTCTTCCAAAACAAAAACCCCAAGTTTGTATCACAGGCTAAGAAGCTCTTTCACCCTTTGTCTTACTCTCTGACCTCTGCTCGCCTCATTCTCTCTTTCTCTATTGTATCCAAGCAGCATTTTTCTCCCTCCAATTTATCAAACTACTTTCTGAAGCAGAGCCTTTGCCCTCCTGGTTTTATTTGTCTAAAAATCTCTCTCGTTGCCAGCAGGTAGCAGAGATGGGTCTTTCCCATGAGTATCTCAGCACACAGGTTACTTTCTCATAAAGCAGCCTTCTTCTTTCCTGACTAAGACTCCCTCTTTTTCTGTTTGCTGAATTACCTTTGTTTTGGTTATTTACTCATCCACTGATGGCTGGCATATGTATTGTCTGCCTCCCTCACACAGAAGACAAGAGTCATGAGATGGGAGAGTCCTATTCTAACCATGTGTTGCTACTGTCATGTAACCATGCACATAACAGGATAGGATCTTATCAATAGCATGCTCTGCATGCTTAGAATAAGTTAGTATATAAAAAAATTCCCAGTTGAAGAAGAACAAGGCCCTCTGAATCAACTAAGCAAGGCATATATGAGCTCATAGAGTCTGAAGCAGCAAGCACAGGCCCTGTATGGCTTTACATCAGGTCCTCTGTGTATATATTATAGCTAGTAGCTAAGCATTTGTATGGAACTCCCAACTGTAAGATGTTGGTCTTTGACTCTTGTGTCTGCTCTTGGGACTCTTTTTCTCCTGTTGAATTGTGCTGTCCAACTTTGATATGATAATTTTTGTTGCATCCTATTTAATTTTGCCATTTTGTTTGTTATCTCTTAGAAGCCTGGTCTTTTCTAATATGGGACAGAAAGAGAGTGGATCTGGAGAGGAGGGGTGATGGGGCTTAACTGGGAGGAATAGAGAAAGAAGAAACCATAATCAGGGTGTATTTTGTGAGAAAAGAATCTATTTTAAATATACAAAAAATATTTCATAAATGCTCAGCTGAACTATATCCCTTCAGGATGATTCCAAGAACCATAAAAGGAAGGTCGTTTATGATCTTTAAAACCATGACTGAGTGGTGTTTATTTTTTCCTTATAAGTGACACTATCATACTTTATCTGTGTCCTATCCACTCTGGGTAAAATGTAAGAGCACCCTTCCATGATCATCTCTGGACAGGCACTCATACAAGCTTGCATGCTCATGTGTGCATGCACACACACACACACACACACACACACACACACACACACCACAAAGAAGACTACTGGCTGTGAAAGTTGCTTACACTGGCCAATTAGTTGATTTCTGTTCTCCCCAGAGAGTGTGCAGGTTAATTACTGTAAAGCACCTTTGTCTTACAGTCCTGTATCTGTACTTGTATGTTTGCTTGCCTCCTACTGCTATGTTGTTTCCTTTATTTGACCCACAGCTGTCTTTATTAGTATCTTACCAGGTAGATCAAGTGAACTTTATAGTCATTGCTGTGAGTCACTGTCCAATGATTGTCTATTTCTTAGCTCCTGCCTATGCTAAGTTGGATGACACATGAACCTTGCTGTAGGGGTCTGGGCTGCATCCAACCAGTAGAGTTCAAAACTTATGACTTAGAAACAACTGCCATTTGATATTCAATGTTAAATCTAGACATCGTGAGCCTGGAGTGGAACCTTGGATGTAAACTTGGTTCATTAGCAGATTTTATGCCTCAGTTTCTTCTCCTATAATTTAGAAATAATTACAGAACCTCCTTATCTTATCTGATGGAGGTAGTTTATGGAAACATTTTGACCCAGTAACTGGCAGTTGCTAAGCTCTCTAGCTCCAATCTGTGAAATGATAAACATTAATATTTCTTTGGATTGTCTGAGTTTCAGACTCCCGACCACAAAAGCTCCCAAGCCCTTAGTTTCAGACAAGGTAGGCTCCTAATGCCAGCAATCAAGCTGGCTTTGGGAAAAGGAAAGTTACTGGCTATTATGTCTCACGCTAATGAGGACTAAGGAGGGTAAGGACACAGAATTGCTTTGAAAAACTCCGTGAGCCTTGTCACTATTCACATGATAAAAGGATAGTTCTGAGAGCTGTGGAGATGTGGAATGTGATTCCTAGAACTTGAATATAAAAACCAAACAGAATGGTCTGTGCTTCTAAGCCAAACACTGAAGAGGCCAAGATTGGAGAATCCCTGGAACTTGTTAGCCAGCCAACCAGCCTATACCACTTGGTGAATTCCAGGCCAGTATAAGACTGTTTTAGAAAAATAGGTACATGGTACCTGAGACATGATGCTGAAGTTGTCTTGGTACCACATATGTATACCCACACATGTGACAAACCCTGCCCCATATGCACATACATGCACATACAAAAGTATACTTGAAGTCAAGACACAGTTAATAGAGACTAGACAGAGAGTTAAAGAAAGGGGATTTCAAAAACATGGACATACCTCTGAGGTATCTTGTAAAATGTGGGAATTGGGGTGGACACTGGAACAGGGGTTAGATACAATTCAAATGATGTCTGTGATGATAATGGGGAGAGAAACCATTAATTTATAGATTTATTGAAGAATGATCTGAAATGGTTGGCTGTGGAGAGTTGACTCTGGGATGACAAGCCCAGTTATATTTGTTGATAATAGACATCTTAGTCCAGGAAGCATGAGCTCCACCAGGTGTGGTAATTCAGAGGGGTTAGCACTCTGAGTTCTCACTTACCCAGAGGGTAGACAGTAACTCTAGAGAAGATCATGTGGCCATAGCTGCAAGCTTTCTGGGATGGTATATACAAAGGGGAAAGAGACCATACAAACTGGGCCGTATGGTGGAAGGGATATAGAAGGTATCCACACTATCTAGATCAAGTGCTTTTATTTGGGGCAAGGGCAGAGAAATCCTGTAAAGTCGGGAGTAGGTTGCCTTAGGAGACACAATTCTTTATGAGAGAAGAATTTGAAAGGATCCCTGAGGTATATACAGTGGCTCCCTTATCATAGATGGATCAGCCCGCTACAACATGAATCATGTTTACCTGAAATCCTGCATGGTGCATATCTATAAAAACAGTGCATGTGAGTCGATAGCAATTGTGCTGTATGTTTGGTGGCATCCTGGACCATATAATAAAGGCTTACACCTCCACCAAGAGACATATTAAAACTGCTTATTTGCAGTGAGCATATTTACAATTTGCTTTTGGAGTGAACAAGTATAGGCTTGGTTTTTCTGTCTTTACTACATAAGCAATATAGTAAAATAATATTGTATAGCATTAATGTGATTTTCGACAACCTAATATAGATAATATAAAGTTAACAAGAATTACATGTAGTATACATGCAACTACTGCTTGATTTTATGCAAGAGACTTGACAGCCTGGGTGGACTTTAATATCCATAGAAGTCTTGACTCAAACCCCAGGATTCCAAGGGAAGTCTGTAGCAGTTCCTTTGTCAAGTATAATTATTTCAAAGTCCACAAGGCTTCTTATTTAGCTACTGTCATTCAGAGTGACACATTGAGTACTGGGTGGTTCTTTGTACCAGGTTGAGGAACATTTGGTTCTTGCTGTCAGTCAGTGTCAGTGGCCTGCTGGAGTCTGTCCCAAGCACATTTCCTTAAAGTTGGAGTGTTTGAACTGAGTTTAGCTTTGAAACACTGATGTCCTGAAACTTAGACTTTTCTTGATGCTTCAAAAATATCTATGGGCTTGAGTAGAGAAAAAACAGTGGATTCCATGCTATTTTCCTGGAATTGATGGCCATGTTGGAGAAATATTAAAAGACAGCAACAGGTAGACTTTGCATTTCTAGAATATTCTGTTCAGGGGAAGAGAAGGACATGAATTCCTGATTCCCTTTCCTTCTTAATCTAATACCATTAAGTTCTGGTTGAAATCACTTTTGGACTACATGGAGAAGATCTCCCAGTTGATTATGACTTAAATAAAATTGCAAGACACACACATACACACTCACACACACATACACACACAAATATGTATGTCTATGTGTGTATGAGTGAGTGTGAGTGAGTGTGTGTGTGTGTATGTACATCCCATAGTACATATGTGGAGGTCAGAGAAAAGCATGGAAACTAGTTCGCTTCATCTGCACCACATGGATTCCAGGGGTGAAACTCAGGTCTTTAAGCTTGGCAGCAAGCATCCTTCCTTTCAGCATCATTTCCCTGGCCCATACATTTTCTCTTACATAGAATTATGTTTGAACCAGAAGAGGTACAAGAGGCTTCTTCACGTTCTGGTTTTACCTTCTGAGTTTCCTCATGAGTATGAATAATTGTTCACCTTTCAGCCTCCCATGTAACATTCTAAACACATAGAACAAGGCTTTGAGAAGGCAAAAGGGACTCATTACAGCCAAACAAGATTCGTTGTAAAAATTTTTGCTGACAATTGTACCCATCAGCTTCTTATTACATCTCAACTGTTTAAATACATCTCTCCACAAGACTTGAAAACACAGTGATTTGGCTGGGTACATCCACCTACTAGCAAAGCAGAGAGGGGAACAGATTTAAGGTAGCCATTTCTATTAGTTACGCTTCTATTGCTATGATAAAATGCCATGACCAAAGCAACAAGAGAATAAAGAATTTATTTAGAATTACAATCCAGAGAGACAAGAATCTATGACAGTATGGTGGCTAGAGATGGCTGCTGACAGCTTACCTCTTGAACCACAAGAAATAAACAGAGAACAAACTGGAAATGACATGTGGCTTTGAAACCTCAGAGCCTGGCCTCAGTGACATGCTTTCTCCAGCAAGGCTACAGCTCCTAAGCCTATCCAAACAGTGTCACCAAGTGTAAAACACATATTTAAGCATTTGTGGCTAAGAGAGACATCCTCAAAAATACCATCACACCACTGAAAAATATCCGCCATGATACATGTGTATCATGCTGAAACCAAAACGGTCTATGATTTATTTCCTGGCACCATCCAAATACATGGTCTTGGACACATGCCTTGTACATGTGAGGTTCTGCACTTAAATGCTGACATTTTCTGATGTGCAGGTAGCATGGCAGAAGAAGCAGATCCTGATGTGGCTCTTATGCAGAAGAATGAACTTTGGCAGGTTGCTAAGCAACTTTAGGCCTGTGTTTTCTGGTCACACACCACTATCTCTCATAAGTTGTTTTGAGAACTGAATGGCATTAAGTATAAAGGACTTGGCTTTGTGCATTGGAACATAATAGATGGTTGATAAATGTCAGTGATATTTTTTTATGTGCAAAGTTGGAGGTAGTTCTTTAAGGATCATAGCATTTGGACTTGCCAGATCATTTATTTAAACAGCTGTGATAGAATGAAAATTTTAGTTTTCTCATTCCTTTAAATCTGTCAAGACTCTTTGAGGCCAACAAGATGGCTCAGTGGATAAAGATGGTACAAGCCTAACATTTAGAGTTCAAATCCCTAGAAATTGTGCAAAAGTGAAAGGAAAGAGACTAACTGTCCTGAGACCTCCAAATATGTACCATGGTATACACTCTCACACACACATAATACACACACACACGCACACACACGTGAATACATAAACACCTACTAATAATTTTTGAAAATATTTGTCATATTATATTTAAACAACACCCACTGTGACGAAGGTACATTTATTTTCAACAGGTAGGGGTTGTCTGTATGTATCTCCAGTGCAGTTAGCCTTTCCTTCATTCAAACCCAGGCAGCATGGCTCTGTCTAACAAACGGACTTACATATGCTTAAATAACTCTCAGCCAGGAAATAGAGCAGATAAGACTTGAGGAAGATAGATGTGTGTGCATTCTGGTTTTGACTGATGGATTTCTGCCAGAATGTGGGAAGAAGGGCTTTGATTTTCATCACAGCTGGAGAGGGCAAGAGTCAGAATTGTACAAGCTCATCCCATGCAGAGGAACTCCACCATACCAAAAGTCCTCAGAGGAAGAAGAAAGCATGGGATAAAGCATGGCCACTAGAGTTCTGTTAGATGGGGTTCCACCGCTGGCCACTTGGAATGTACTCAGATTTCACTCTAGGTAATAAAGGCACAGCTCTACTGTAAAGCAAAAGTGCATGTGTGTGCATGGAGACACACACACACACACACAGAGTCATGCTATATTGAAATGAAGGGGGACAGGAATTATGAGTGCTACAGGCAGCTGCTTCATGTCTGCTGACAAGTTGCATGTCACTTTTCCACGGTGACTGTTCTTTACCTGGAACAGATTCTCCATGGCAACCTCTTCACAGGGTGCTTCTGTCTTTCTAAAATGTACACATTTGGAAGGAACTAGAAAATGGAGGCCTGAGTCCCTACATAATGAAAAAGAAGAGTTTCAGGATCTAGATAAAGAGTTGAATGATTCTTTTCTTACCATTTCCTGACATTTCTTCCTTTTTGGATGGGTATAGGTGGAAAGACGGGATTAAAATTCACTTTGTAGACACTATCAGTTAGAATCCCCATGAAACACGATTTAGCTTATACTGTTCTTGGGGACATATATTTTGGCCTAGTGATTTGCTGAAAGATGGAAGGACACTTTGACCTCCCTCCACCTGCTAATTAAAGACCGGTTATCAAAACTCAAGTTCTGAGGACTTGGTAGGCAGAAAAGAGTCTCAATATAGTATTTACAAAGATCGAAATTTTCAACAGAGAGGGCTGAGAACCCCAGAATAATTATGGTTAGAATATTTTGCTGCCCAAAGTCTTTTTCCAGGTTTAAAATGGAAGTAATTTGTAGCAAAACCTCTCCTTTGATCACAAGAAGCAAACACTGAACCTCCTAGAAACAGAAAAACAAGACAAAGCCAGCAAAGAAGTCCTCAGCCTCCGGTCACCTCAGACTACTTTACGTAGATGCCCTGATATGATTTGTCCCTCTTCAGAGTATTGCCTCTTATCCTTCCTTCAATACTTCACTGTTTCAAAAATAACTTATCCTATCTGATTATACTAAGAGACAAGATAGGATTTTAAATGATCAAATAATAAAATGAGTGTATTATAAATTGTAGTACACTTGTACGTAAAAATTATAGTAGAGGGCAGGTGCATATTGTAAAATAAAAAGTTCTAGAAACTTAGTGGGTTCCTAGAGTATAGAAAGGGAGACAAAACGACAAGAACTGTGGTGGCTTTGGGAGTTTTTACACTCTGAATCTTCCCTTTTGTTCCAGTGAAGTAGAGAGTGAGAAGGATGAAGGGTGACAGTCACACAGGCTGCTGACCCTGGCAGGGCACTCCTTGGACCTGTAGTTATGTTGGTCAGCTGTGGGCAGAAAGTGAGAATATAAATGTTAAATCATGTAAGCATGGAAGGAAAGGTGCAGAAAGGTCATCTCCATATCTGCCTGGCACTTATGCTTGGTACTTTCCCACATAAACTCTTGAGAGAAAATAGAAGCTGTGATTTTTAGCAAGAAATATTAATAGTATTGCTGGTAGGTATTGATGGACTAACAATATCCAAATCTACTTCTTAGTACTCTGTAATTACACTTGTCAAGCAATTTTATTATTGTTAGATATTCCAGTTGATAATACATATCCTTATCTCTGTTTGATATGTGTGTGTGGGGGGGGGTATACATGTGGATGTAGGTGCATGCATACATGTGTACATGTGTATGCACATATATGTACAAGTCAGGGGATAACCTCAGGTGTTGTTCCTCAGAAGCTTTCCACTTAGGGTTTGGGGTACAGTCTCTCACTGACCTGGAACTTCATCAAATAGGCTAGGCTAGGGGGTCGGTAAGATCCAGGGTCTACTAGGGTTCCCATTCAGTGGACTAATAAGAACTAGTAATTAGTATTTTGGGTGAGTTTTGTGGATCACATTAAGGTCTCATGCTTGTGAAGAAAGTTTTTTACTCTCCAAGCCCCATATATAGTAATCTTAATAGTAAAGTAAATAAAATGTAGATTCAATGAGTATATTATTTACCTCTTAAAAATGTGAGTAAAGAACTTGACATTGTCTAATGAACCTATCTGCAAATGTCAATGTATAAAATAGCTCATGGTGCCACCTTCTATTTAAGGGTCAGAAAAGCATTACATAGCAAAGGATGCATCCATTCTTTTTCATCTAGCCTCCTTGAGGCTGAGCCATGTAAAGACAGCATTCTCTGGATTAAGTATAGATTTGATACTTAACTGTGGGATGAATCACTTATGAGCCAATGGTGCAAGATAACCACCCCCCTCTTCTCCAAGGCTCATGACCTTCATCATGGATGTCATGTGAACATGGTAGAGGCACAATGTCAAAGCTGTCAGGAGCATTGTGTGAGTATAGTGGCTTCTGCGTTAAAATAACATGAATTGTCGATTGCCAAGGTTTGTGTTTGTATAGTTAAAAAACAGATTTAGTGCTTACTAAAACTACACTTTGGGATTAAACAGTGTTAGAGTAGAAACCTAGCTGTACCCCTTACATTCTGATGGAACACAGGATGCTATGTCACTGTTTTCTGATAGGAACGCCTTACCCCTGAGCAAGGTATGTGAAATGACCAGTGTAAGAATCTTGTACATGGTGTGGATTCAGTCACATCGGTAGTCATGTATCATTATCAAAAGTTGGCTTCCATGATAAGAGATAATTCCAATGAACCACTATATGACAATGCCTCTGTTTGGTGAGTTACCTTGCAGAAACAGGCACTGTATTGCTGATGGGCAGAAATTAAACCTTTAGAATTCTGGGACTCATTACTGCCTTTTAATTGTTAAGGAATTCCGGTAGGATTGTGGCTGCATTGTTATAGTCATCATTTTAAAGACAGCATTTGTTTATATTAACTCATGCAAACATTGATATACCAAATGCCAGGTCAATTAGCCTTAGAAATTAATTATGTATTTAAATAGCACTAAGATGAGAAATACACACCACAGAAGTTAGAGTTGGGAATAGACTCGGTAAAGTGAACACAGCTTCAATAATATATGGGGGATGAATAATTCCCCACCAAACACCAAAGTAATAATGCACTGTAAGTACTGCTTTCCCCTGTAGACACTGCCAGGAATTCAGTGGGAAACAAGTTACATTATGAGGAAATATTGATTCACTGTGGGCACAGTGAGTCCTGTTATCATAAAGATAGTCTGTGGCCATTTGTTGTCTTTTTTTTTTCATTTCCTTCTTTAAAGAAAAAAAAACCTAAATATATGCCTTGCTTACTGTAACCAAGACATTTAGGTTGCATCCTTTTAGAGAATAAAAAGATTTATTGGGCATCAACTTTTCCCCCCATGGCTTGGGTACCCTGAGGTCATAAAAAAGTTGAACTCATTCCATTATTCTAGCTCTGGGTTTTATACTTATATTAAGTCTGGAGCCTGGTACAAGAATATGTTCCAGTCTGTAGAAAGATTTATCAGGCTTATCTGGACCCCTACAATGCTGTATCTCAACCCGAGGCAACATGGCGAATAGAGAATATCACATTGAATAACACAATTCTACATTGGAACTGGCTCCACTGCTCACTGCTCTTTGTATACAATTCTGGGTCAAGTTTCTCAATGGTACTCTGCATTTTACCTGGAAAGTTGAGATAATAGTTCTTCACTGGTGGAGGAGTTATCAGAATTGCCTGAAAAGATGCATGTAAAAGATGCTAGGCCCCACCCAAGTTGATGTACCCATGATTGGTGTGGCCTGTATTCAGTCTTGCATGTCAAACTACAGTGAGTAACAACAAGTAGAGAGGACTTAAAGCAGCCTCCTGAGAATGTGTCCTAGCAGACATCCATACTCAGGTTAGATGAAGGGTAATCTGGTGATGGTAGCCCTTGGCATTGAGTACTGGCATTGATTTGCCAAAGTGATTGCTTGGGGATGAGTGCCTTTCCTTACTCTCTGTACAGAAATGTGGCCTGCTTCACCCTCTGAAGGAAGAGATCAAGTCTTAGCAGTGGTTCCTTGTTCAGAAAGCCTTTTCAGATTAAATTACTACATTTTTCTAGCTAAGTAATATTCTTTCTCATCTTGAGAGCATCCAGTGATTTGAGATGATCTTTATGGAATTTGGACATTGGTGAGATGGCTCAGCTGGTGAAGGCATTTGCTGCCCAATACCTGGAGACCTGAGTCCCATCCCTGAAACCCACATAAATGTAGAAGGTAGAAACCAATGTCATAAAATTGTTTCCTTACTTTTATATAGACATATTCCTCACACACTATAAATAGATAAATAAATAACACTTAGAGAAAGTCAGCAGCACTCAGTGTAACCACTACCTTCAGCTTATAGGACAAGCTAATCCTCTCTGGACTGTTAAACATTGTTTTGTTTTGTTTTCTAGGGTTTCCCCACTAAATGCACCATAAAATCTAAACATATACTTCTTTTATTGTGCTGCTTCCTAGAATCCACCCAACAGAACTATGAATACTCTGAACTACCTTCCTTAAAAAGCTCTCATTCTCAGAGTGACCTTAGCAAACTTACATAGAAATTCACTGAGTCTACTGTGGAGAGAAAGATGGCTGAAATATCCTAAGTTAGAATCCATTTGCATGGAGTTAGCCAACCATGGATCGATGCTTAGATTATTGTACCCAGACTGTTCTTTCCTTCTTGCTCTAAGATACTTAGCTGTAAAGTCCAAGAATAATACAAGGGAAACAAAGATCACTGTCTAGCAGTACTTCATTAAGATTCTACTTCCTCAGGCTGCCAAACTGTTGCATGATAGACAGGTGACATTGGCATGCCCTGAGGCACACATGCTTCTAATGAACTCACAAAAATACCTTTTCAGTCCAGCTGTTCCTATTCTCCTCTTGTTTTCCTCCCATGGTTAATTCAGTTTTGGAACCACCCACACCATGTGACAGGAAGGAAGGAAGGAGGTTGCAAGGATCTTTATTAAGAAGGAGAACTTGAGTGGTCAGCAAGCCAACAGAGAAGACTGACTGCCATCTATTCTGTTGGATTCTGGTTAATTCCTTGCCATCTCAATTGACTGGGATCAAGTTTGGTCTGATGGCAGGAGGAGAATCATGACCAAGACATGAGCACAAGAGAATAAATTCTGATTTCTCAAGTGGCTTTGGGAAATCTCTTTTGTCAGCTGGCCTTGACAGTCAAAGGATGTATGTGTGACTGTCCTTGGAGCTGCCTCTGCAGGAAGCCTTGATGAAGAATGCAGCCCAAACAAAAGAAAGACAACTGAAGAGACCAGTTTGTGATAACTTATTTTGAAAGCTGGATTCTTCCCCATCGAGATAGCTGATTAGTTGTCTCATCTGTCCTTAATAAGGGTGCATAGACATCCTCCTTCTTATTCCTTAAGATATTTGGAGTTGACTTTCAGTTATCTGCCACCAAAAAAGACCAGTTCAGTAAATATTATTCTAACTCAGTCTTTTCTACTTTGGTCGCTTTGCGATCATGTAACTCTACAGAGTCCCTGAAGAACATGAGGTTTCCAAGCTTTTGATATAATAACCAGATCTTACTAGCATATTATGGAGAGAGAGAGAGAGAGAGAGAGAGAGAGAGAGAGAGAGAGAGAGAG
>NW_021627680.1:0-22268 GCF_004785775.1 Grammomys surdaster | reverse complement strand
GAGTAAGAGTGTGAGCGAACGAGAGAGCGAGAGTGCGGGGGGGGGGGTGTGCTTCCAACACCTGGGATATGCCATTAGATATACCAACATGCAGAAAGCAACATGCAGAAAGCAAGAAAGAGAAGAAAGAAAAAGGGAAAAATTTAAAAAGAAAGAATGACCTGAATTCTTCCAAAGTTGCTAACAAATAATATACAAATTGGATCAGTTTAGTGAACTGCAAGTGGGTGATACTTCAAAAGAAGCTCACCTGTGAGATGCAGCAGAGTCAAACTGATGGAAAATAGAGAAAATCTTGAGAATGGTAGGAAGAGCCACAGCGCTGCTCAGTAAGACTGACTGGTGGCTCCCTACCAGGACAGTGGAAAGCAGTAGGTTAATGGATTTATTGCACAGAAAGAGAAGCCTCCTGACAATTCTCAGCCCCTTGCTCTGGTTTGAATATGGGTTATGTCCTCCTCAAGTCCTGCTGATACCTGGTCCTTTGTGCCAAGAGAAGCTGGACCTTTAAGAGATGGTTGGGTCATTAAGAATCTGGAAGCTCTTGTAGGACCAACTCATTGAAAGAATGGGCAGTTGAAAAGCATGGTTGTCCCCTCTGCTTTCTCTCTTTGGCATGAGCCCCTGTCATTCCACCCCTCAGCACTGTCATGGTGCAAGGCAAAGTCCCTGCCAGGATGTCCAGCCTTGAAAGCTATGAACAAAGTTCTTTTAAACAAATTTCCCAGTGCCAGGTATTCTGGGATAGTAACAGAAAGTGAGCTAAAACATATAGCAAATCTGTGCTTCAGGAATCAAGGGGAAATGATTCTAGATAAATAAAAATGAGAGAACGTACTTGTTAAGAGATCTATTCTACCAGAGATGCATAAATGCTGTAGGCTACAAGGGAAAGACATAGACAATAACTTGAGTCTATGTGGAAAAAGAGCACCACTAACTACATAGGCATATGTAGAAGGCAGCACAAATATATTTTTTCCTTGTGACACTTTTCTCCTCCTTTATACTTTTTAATAAATTTAAATAAATAGCATAATAAATGAGATAATTTTATATATAATACAATAATAATATAATAATATAATAATAAAATACAGAATAATAGAGAAACGGAGCTAAATAGAAGCGTTTGTATATTATTTAAGTTTCTGTTGTTATAGTATGTTGAACGATTAGCCTGTGGTGTACCCTCAAAATATCACTAAGTGTTAAAAATATTACAAGGGTGAAAACTGAAATTAAGACATACACAGATATTGTTTATTTAATACCACAGAGGCTGTGTTGGAGGAATAGAGATAACTAATATGGCAAACATGACATAGGATAGAAATAGAAAAATGGCAGGAGTGGCTCCTATTTTATGTATGATAAATTAATGTAGACTAAACAGTATGACTAGATGACAGAGATTGTCAGAGGTGATAAGAAAATACAGGTCAATTATATTCATAATTTTTTATTTTTATAATGTTTCTATTCTTGGTGTATGTATGCATGCATGTGTGTGTATATCATCTGCGTGTACATGATGTGTGTGGATGGGATGGTGCATGCCACAGAGCATGTGTAGAGGTCAAAGGAAAATTTTGTAGAGGTGATTCTCTTCTTCAACCTTGACCTAGTTTTCAGGGATTGAACTTAGATCACCAGGGTTACTTGGCAGTCGCCTCTGCCTGCTAAGCCATCTTGCTGGCCTGAAGTATATGATGTCTTCAATAGAAGTACTTTTCTTCTAAGAATGAAAAACCAGGTTGGAAGTCAATGGATGTGAACAGAGACAATATCAGAAGGCAAACTCAAGGATCTGACAGTGTTATACAGACGTATGACAAAATAAGCTTAAAATGCTGATAGAAGCAGAGAAGTTCATTTTATATCATGTGTCAGTTCATAAAAAAGACAGAAAGCTCATAATCGCATATTTATGTAGTAATAGACTATAAAGAAATCACAAAATTTAAGTAATTAAGGGAGAGTAAAAAATTTAATAATACTTAGGATGTCCAGTGCTCGACATAATCACTAAGAAATAAAAGACTTGCAAACTACTATACACTAGCCACAAATTAAAGACCTTTACAAAATCTTTAACCTAATAGTGAGTTAATTCACCTTCTCATCCCTAGACCATACGGAATATTCTCCAGAATTGATTTGTTAACTCCGAAAAAAACTTACAATAATTTAAAGCATTAAAATCATTCAAAGTATTTTCCACAAAACTAGAAAAAAATTGAGAACTCATATATGTGTGTGTTTGTGTGTGTGTATGTGTGTGGAGAGAGAAAGAGAGAAACTAAACAGCATAGTAACAAAGAGTCAACAATGAAACCACACACACACATACACACATACACACACCCACACACACACACACACACAAACCATCCTTTGTAATTGAGATTAATATAATGTAAGGTGATGTGAAAGGCACATAAAAAATGAAAGTAATGTGTATAAAAGTGTATGTTTAGAAATAGCAAGCATTTAAAATAAATAAATAAGTAAATAAATAAATAAATAGATAGATAGATAAATATTCATAAGTTTCTACTCAGGGATTTTTTTGAAAAGCATCAAACTAAATCTAAATAAAGAATAACATTGAAAGTTAAAGATTAAAGTATTAATAAACAACCAAGAGTAGAGAAACAGAAAAGAAATCAATAAAGCAAAACAGACAAGTTCTTTATAAAAGAGAACGTAATTGGCAAAGCCTTTGCTGTACTGAGTGAAAGACTAAAATTACCAGAATTAGAAAGAGCATGTGGGTTATTACTTATCATCTCACACAACTGCAAGGAATAAAACAGCATAAAGACCTGTATGCAAGCAGGTCGGGTAACATGATGAAATAAGCAAAAGCTAAGAATTACACAAACTACTGAAACCCCCAATGAAACAGAACTGTGAGTATTCCTACAACAAACATTAAATGAATTGCTAATGTCTTCCTTAATAGAACTCAGAATTCACTAGGAAGTTCTTTTCCTTAAAAAATTAAGATAATGACTTCAATTTTCCCCTTTATATGTGTGTGTACGTATGTATGTATGTATGTATGTATGTATGCATGTATATGTATATATGTATATATACATATATAATATAATATGTATGTATTCATATATCTGTTATATATTATATGTATACTACTTAATATAACCTAATAAGTTTGTATAATGTTTGAAAAGTAACAGTAATTCTTCACATAGTCTTTAAAATAGAGGGGCCCAGAGATGGCCCAGTGATTAAGATGACTTGCTGCTTTCTGTGAGGACACAGATTCAATTCTCAGCACCAACACTGAAGCTCACACCATCATAACTGAAAGTTCCAGTTGACCTGATGCCCTCTTCTGCCCATGGCATTGTGTGCATCTGATATACAAACATGTGTGCAGACAAAACATCCGAACACATAAATGAATGAATAAAGAAATGACATAAATTTTAAATAGAGAAAGTAAGTCCATTGTTTAAGGGCAGCTAATTATTCTGATACCAACATTAGACAATTCATTATAAATAAAGACAGAAAATTTCAACAAAACTCTACTAAGCAGAAACTACGTACATATATAAGAGATTATATGCCATAAAAAATTGGGATTTGCTATTGGGAAGTAAGACTGAGCTATCACATGAAACCAATTAGTATAACAAGCCAATATTTATCTTTGGTTTGTTAATATTTTAAGAAACTAAATTACATGACTTCAGTAGATACAGGCAAACCTATTTTTAATGTACTCCTGGAAAAATATATTCAACCAAGCAGTGACATTTTTATGAAATATATAATTCCATTTATTATATCACCCTAAAGAAAAAGTATTTAGTCATAAATTTGGCAAAGGTAATATAAGAGTTTGATAATGAAAATTATAAGTATTAATACAGGAGAATAAATTGAGTAAAATGTTGGTAGTCATCAAGGTTGTGAGGTTTAATAGGATTAAGATGACAGCACTCTGCAGACTGATCGCCAGTGTTTGTCAAGTGACCTTCACATTCATGTACACTCTGCAGGGACCCTGTATAGCTACAATAAGCTTTAAATTTTTGGAGAAGTAACATGTCACAATTATGACCTAACTATGAAGCCACAGTCATAAGAACAGTGTCCTCACTCCATATGAAGATATATGAATACACACGGTACTAATAAGTCCCCATGTAGGTTCATATTATAATCATTGATTTCCAAAGTGGATTAGTGTAGAAATTAATGTATTCAACAATAAGTAGCTTTTTATGGAAGAATTAAATTGGAACACTGCTTCCCACCGTAGAGAGCTTCATCTGTCATAGGTGATCAACTAATTCATAAGACCTAAGGCTGTAAAAAAGCGTTTAGAGGAACACATAGATATAAATATTTCTAACTCTGTGTTAGGTAGTAGTTTTTATAAATGAAAAGATAAACGTAAGCAGATAAAGCAAAAAAATGGCAACTATTTTATCACTATTCAAAACTTTTGTGTTTCAAGAAACCTCACTAAGAAAGTGAAAACCCAGTTTACCCTGGATATACTATTATTTAATCACATGCTTGATAAGCATTATAATCCAGGATATATAAAAACCCTCACAACTCAACAGCACGAAGACGGGTCATTCAATTTTCTAATGTGGAGAGGGGTGTTGAGCAAGATACCTCTACAAAGAATATACTAATAACCAGTGGATGACGAGGAGGTATTCAGGTTTTGGAGACAGGTTTGTATTTCTTCAAAATGTGAAACATGCGGTTTTCATGGGACCCATCAGTTTCACTGCTGATAAATCCTCAAAGACTTATTATCTATTAAAAATCACATGTATATGTATTCACAACAGGATAATTCATGGCAGTCAAGAGTTAGAAACAATAGATAAATAAAATATATGTTAAAAACACAATGGGATAGTATTCAACTATAACAAAGTAAAGGTATAAAAGCCATTCACAGGAAGGGACCTAGTTGGTATGTGATGGTATTTGAGCTGTTTAGACTTTTCTCAATTTCATAGAAATTACAGTCGCTTCAAAGGAAGGAAGTTCAACAGAGAAGTTACCTCTATTAGGTTGGCCTGTGGGCATGGCTGCGGATGTCTTCTTCATTTTCACACAGAGAAGAGCCTAGCTTACCAGGAGATGTGCCCCTGCCCCTGGGCTGGTTGGTAAACCTAGGTTGTATCAGAACAGACTAAGCAAGCCTTGAAGAGGAAGCCAGTGAGCAGCATTTCTCTACGGCCTCTGCCTTGCTTCCAGGCAATTCCTGTCTCCAGGTTCCTGTCTTGAGTTCCTGTTCCAGTTTCCCTATAAAAATAGAAAAGATGTTGGGGGAAGTGTAGGAAGTGTTGGCTGTTCTCAGGGACAGGGTTTTCTTCCTAAAAGGATCAAAAATTAGACAGCTTAATAGCCATATGACCATACTAAAACTTCTGAATTAAAAGGGTAAATTTTATTTTGTTACCTTCATTTATTTACTTAAAGTGATATGTATGTGTGAGCATGAATTTATGTGAATGTATGTGTGTCTGTGTGTGTCTGTGTGTGTGTTTATCATACTGTGCATGTGAAGATGATCAAAACAGAACTTGAGGAAGTCAGTTCTCTTCTTCTACCATGCAGGTACTAAGGATCAAATTCAGTTCATCAGGCTTGGCAGCAAACACCTTGATCTGTTAAGCCATCCCACCAGTCCTCAGTTTTATGCCATTTGAATTACAGTTCAATAAGTCAATTATTTAAAAAGACATCTTGAATAATATACATTAGAACTGTGGACATTTGAGTTCAATGTAGCAATCTTAATTAAGGAACCAGAACAGAGTTCCACGATTGCTGCTCTGGTACCTGACAAAGGTGCTTTGGCTAAGAACCTCATCAGTAACATCCACTCGTGTTTCCCCCCAGCCCATTGAGAAATCAAGCTATAACTCTAGTTCAAGTTATAAAAGAAAGACTATGCATATTATTTAACCAAAGTTTCCATGTTCTAGAGTGACTTGTGGTCCTTGAACTATGGCAGGAAGGGAATACTTGCTCCAGAGAATCACTTTTGGTTTTTGTGGGGTTAGAATATGGTGTGTGGGGGTGAGTTATGGTTGGGGCAGATATAGTTTAAGAGGCCAAGAAAACAGAGAACCTCACCTAGGAAAAAATCTGATTTCTTATGTTTTTCATTTCTTGCAATGCTTTGTGTTCCTAAAAAGAAAGCTTCAAATTCTTCATGCTAAATATCTACGGTACTGTTTTCCAGCTGTATATCCCTAAAACGTATCTATAGGCTGTCTCAATGTCAGTCCAATCTTCTCATATCACTTGAATATTTTCCTGGAAGCCTTTATACTCTCTCCTTCCAAACATAGCCACATTTCTCATGTTACCTAAAATTTAAACTATCTAAATTCTCATCAGTGCTGTGTGGCTTAGAACTCCAGCCAGCGACATGTGGCCATACCACTGACATCCCATGTGACAGAATGCCAATGTTGTGAATCATACGAGGCATTCAGTAGCCACTTCACAAATATTTAAGTAGCAGTTTACATCCAGGAATATGTATGTTTGCTGACAAGTTGGAGGTGTAATTCATAGAGGAAACCTGTCAAGACGCACATCCCATTCTGTAGCCCACTGGAGTGCATAGCCTTTCATCTTCTTCAGAGCTAATATCACCTACATAGTATTTTTCCTCCTAAACATATGGACCACATCTCTGGATCTAACCTTCTGCTGCTCTTTAAAATTTCTTCAGGCTTCACCTAAAGCTATAAGTACAAGCACTATTTTTCTGCTGCACAAGACATTTTGTCTTAGTCCATTTTAGGCTGCTATAACAGAACACCTCACTCTGACTCATTTATAAAGAACAGACTTGTTGACTTATTTTCTTGCAGTTCTGAAAGCTGAGAAATGCAAGACGATGGGATCAGACATGATCTGGAAAAGGCTTTTTGTCTGTGCTATCCCATGGTAGTTTGTCAGGAAGAGCAAGGAAGAAATTATAGCATTTTGTAAGAGAGAAAAATTTTTCATGAGAGAACTCCTAGAATGATGGCAATAATCCATTTATGAAGGCTTGCTCTCATTCATGTTCCAAACCTCTCCCATTAGGCCCTACCAGGCAAACTCTGGGTGTACATTCAAACCAAAATCTTATTGTCTTGCATTACACACAAAATAAAATGAGTAGGAAAACTCTCTACTTTGATATGCATATAACCTTAACATTCGCTAGATTTTAAGGCTGTAAACTATCTATTGTAGGCATGGTGACTACGTGAAAATGTCAAGCATTTTTACAGCTTGCAGGTTTCAAGACTTGCCTTGCTAGAATTCCTTTGCAAGATGACTTTTACTTAGAAGTGGGCTAATATCTGTTTATTCCAAGTAAGACACCAACAGCACACAAAGCAATAAATACTCTACCTGAGTCTAGCTATTGCTTTTAGCTCTCTTCTTTTCAAGGTCATGGATGTCCAGAAAACTTGACTTTTAAAGCAGTACTTGAATAATCACTTATAGATATTTAGACAAAACACAGATGTAGGATGTTTTATTAAAATCATAAAAAAAACTTGTATCACATACAGTGATACAATGATAATATCTCTTTGAGCATAAATTTGCCCCACATATTTTCAAAGTGCATTTGACTGTTATAAAAAACAGTGCAGTGTAGCTATGACCACTCACAGAAGTTTCATTACACATAAGTAATGACGTGGACCAGTAACTTGGTGAGAGAATAGAGGCCTCACCACTGATCCACAGACCCAGACTTTAAATTCGAACTGGATTGTGCTTCTTACGCTAGTAGCATTTCCAAAACTGCCAGATTGCACGGAGTAGAAAGGGACGCTTGATATTTTGGTTTGAAAGTCAAGTTGTTGTCCAATGCAATAAAGAATGTAATGTAAATCGAAGCACAGATTACAACACATTTAGTCTCCTATTTAATCTTGATGCATTTTTGAAAGTTGGACATGTTGTCACTAATTCTTTTTTCTATGATGATGACTAATGTTATTACCACTTTGGTATCATACTCATTAAAATCTACATAATTCACATTTGCATTCATATACACATTTACCACTTCTCCAGTCCAAAAATATCCCACTGAACCCTGACCAATGTGTTTGTACATTTCCACAATGTTCCTTCTGGGATCCCCAGGCCACATAACACAGCGAAGGGTTCATTAGGACCATGTCACCAGCATAGCTATAATTAAGGCTGCATCAGCAATTTCAGGGTTTATAACTCTGCTGTAAAGTTGTTCTCTGGGATGAAACTCAGCACAAAAGCTCAACCTGGGAATAGATCGTTTACCAGATCTGGGGGAGTGTGTGTGCAGGGGGGATTGATTTGGTTGTTTATGATTCTCTGTACTGCTCATCTGATTCTTTGTGGCATTTGAATCAAGTTGTTTTATGGGCTTGGTGATCATCAAGAACTGACATTTTCACTAGTATCTGTGTGGACCTCAATGAGACTGTAAATATTACAGAGACTTGGCCAGCATTTCTACGTATTTTCCTAGAGTAGGGGCAATATGCATAGGCATACAGTTCACATGGAGCAGGAAGTACTCTAATTAGGTGACAACTGTGTCATTTCATTTAAGTAGATACACTGAGTTCCGCAGTCAGCCATATATTCTTGTAAAGTAGATACTGCGGCACACTCCCTCAAATTGCTCTGAGATATTTCATTGGTAAATCACTGCAAATGCTCAGAAAAGTTTAGATCTAGCTCTGTTAGAAAACAGCTCAGAGTGTGCTGCTTACACTCCTAGCTGAGGAGCACTTGATGGCTACTTGGGATTAGTGTAGTCACTGGAAGCTTCCCAGTACCCGAGTGGGTGACCCACACTTGTGTATCATGTGCACATCAGCAGTACTAATAGGACTCAGTGGGGTAAATACATCAATCAATAATTATAACAAGAGGAAGTTGGTGGAGGGATGTGATGGAAGATCTTAGAAAGGTTGAAGGAGAGCAGTTACGGAGTGGGTACAGTCAAGCTATATTGTATATATGTATGAAATTTTCAAAGAACAAATAAATAATTAAGACAGATTTTAAAAAACCTGCAGCCCACATTTCATAGTAACTACAGGGAAAACATCCCAACTGGAAGGCCCACGAATTTTGTATATTCTTGGGGCTGCTTACTAATGGCATCACTTTTTCATATTAATTTTGTACTGACAATTAAATATAAAATGCATTCTGTTTACTCCCAACCTCCCCTCTTCCTTCTCTTCCTACCAATCTCCACTCATTGGCATCAGCCTCTCTTCCAGATCCACAAATTTTTGCTTTTTTTTATATGGCTCATTTAGGTTAGCCAGGGTTATCTGTTTGACCACTGAGTTGTCAGTATTCTTTGGAGTCTGGTGGGCTCCTCAGTGAATCCATGACTGGAGATAACAGTTACTCCTTTCTTTGAATATGTCTGTAGCAGATAGTCAGCAGGAAAGGTAGGGTTTTCTTATCCAATCTCCTGTTCATTCCTTACTGTTGACAGAGCTAGTTTAAGCCCCTGAAGTTGACGTGAGTTCCTGATTGCAATGGTTATATTTTAGCCAGGAGATGACATTTCTCTGCCCCTTTGTCTATCTTCTGATTATTATATTCTTTCTACATCTTTTATTCAAGATATTCCCTGAATTTTTGAGATGATTGTATAAATGTCTTCTTTATGGCTGAGTATGCACCCATCACTTATTCTCAATACCCTGTACAACCAAGAGTCTCTGCTCTACCGCTGTTCACTAGAAAGATAGGCTTCTATGACTAAGGCTGTAAGGAGTATGTGTCTATAAATCTACAGAGGGCAGTTTGATACCATGGCAGTTTGTTAAACAATGCTATTCAGGTTCTCCCTGGGGCCTATAGTATCCCTGGGTTTTTTTGTGTGATATTTTTAGTACCAGGTCTGAGTTTTCTCTCCTGTGGAGCCAGTCTCAAATCCAATTAGACAGTAGTTTGTTGACCCCATAATAGTAGTGTCATTGTTACACAGTCGACACACCTTAACTGGCAGGTTGTTCTTGAGATGGAAAGACGCAAGGCTGGATAAGACTACTGATGCATTTTCTCCCCCAGCAGCCTGCATAGCACCTCTGGGAACTATGAAAGTTATCTGGCAGGAAGGAAGCTTATAGATCAGTTCCAGGGTGATTTCTCTATATCATGCATGCAAAGTGTGCTGTCTTCAGCAATGGAGTCCTATCCTCTCCTCTTCTTTTGCAGATGTTGCCACCTTGAGACATCTGACTGTAATACGAAAGAACAGACCAGAAGTTCACTCCTATTACAGTCAATTTGTGCTTATGTACATTGTCATACTTGATACAATTTTAAATGTAGTCTTAGGCAGTTGTCCAAATAATTAGAAACCATGGTTGTTTTTTTTTTCAGTGAGGGATTAACTATTAATGGCATGTGTAATAATTACAAGTTGGAACTTAGAACTCCAGCAAAATGAAATGGGATTCAAGTATCCTTCCAGTGCTTTTATGCATCTGGTTTTGGACAAATGACTTAACACCATTAAGGTTCCATTTCTCATTTGTAGTATGTATATTCATACAAGGGATTGGATAAAATGTGAAATTTGACAACCCTGCAAAGCACAGAACTTAGGACATAATGGCAATTATTATGTCAAGTTTATTTGGTCTAATTGGAATGACTTTTTAATTTGTCACCTATTATTTGTTTATTTGCTCATTTTCTCATGGAGTTGTGTCCATTGTGCCATACACTCTGATGTGTCTGGAGAATATGCTGATATGGATTGATATAATTCCTTTCCTTCTAGGATAAAATTCTAGTGAAAGAAACAAAAAATATTAGATAAAAAAATAATCATGAATTTTGGCAGGTGCTAAGAAGGAAAGAGGTAATAGGTTCAGATGGAGACTAATAATCAGGAGATCAAAATGAGTCTTAATTCTAAACATTTAGGGAAGGATTCCAGGATGAAGGCAACCAACCAAAAGTGGGACAAGGTATCTCAGGCCAGAAGGAGCCTATGGTGGAAGGTGCTTAGGATGGATGCTCAAGGACTTGAGAGAAGACCAGTTTTCTGGGCTAGGGCTATCAGAATCTCCAGGTTCCTTCCTACCCAGCATCCTGAGTAAATAACCAACTATTCTAACAGAGGAAGGAATTCCTTTTAATGGCAAATCAATGGGCAACGTGAGACTCTAATGATGCCTCATCTTGTTGGATCTGGTTTGAAGGCTTTACTAGGAAGGAGTTATGAGGGAGTATGGTATTCATGCTATCTCAGAACTCCTCATACAAAGAGAACAGACCTCTAGCAGTCAAGACACCATAAGTTGAACGCAGTTGTCTCTGTAGGGTATCATTATAATGAAATCAAGTAGTCTGGAGTTTAACGTGGCATTCAGACCAATCCTGTTTTGGAGTTCCCTGTGGTGATGGGATACATGGGATACCTCGATATTTGAAAACTGAGATCATATGGTTTCAGTATCCAAGTCTTAACTTTTAAAACCCACAGTTATCTAAATGGCAGGATGACATCAATCAGTATTTTGGTGGCTTGGGCTGAGGGGAATAAAATGATGTGAGAAATTGGAGAAGGCAAGGATGGGGAGGGGGGTAACAATGGCTTTTCCTTCACAACAGGAGTTTTCATTCCATTTGAGATGTGGTTAACACCCCAGTAAGGATGATATAGAATATGCTTTTAGGATTTAAATGCAAAATGTATCCCAAAGGTTCCCACATAAGTATTATATGCTTAACTCCCCCAGCTGTTACTTTATCCATTGTAAAACTGCACTGAGGGTTTTCTGGCTTTGCTTTGTGAGTTGTTAGATTGTTAAATAATGGTGTAGCAACAAGCAACTGTCTAATGCTTTCTTCAAGGGCTTCTTATTAGCAACACACACAAAGTACATAGGAAAAGTATTCTCTGTAAACTTTCCAAAGTAATATTGTCTTGTCTTCATCTCCTTGATTTACTCTCAAGATGCTACTATTATTTTCAAATAAAGAAATTGGGTGATCCATAGAACACATACCCTCTCTTGGATTGTGTTGGAGGGTCAGTTAGGATCTTGAAGAGATGTTCCTGGGGTCTGTTAGGCCATCCTCATCACTTGTGGTTTATCCATCTTGATTCTTTACTTGTACATTTCTGTAAATGCTAAGAAATTATGCACATGGTTAAATGCCAGAAGAAATTGACTCATCCTTTGCACACCAAACTGTCACACTCAAATGATAATTATTCACACTTAAAACATAATGTTTTCATTATAGATTCCAGGAAGAGTTAGGCTGTGAGTTATCACTTGAAAGTGAGGAAGAACTGGAAAGCTAACATCGAGTAAGAGATAAAGGACGGTGCACGAGGATGGGGCCTCACCACCAGGCAGGTTTTGTTTAGACAACTCATTTCTGACCAAGAAATTTTTTGGTTTAACACAAAAACGGGGTCCATGCCACTCCTTCATTTTCTTGGAGTCTCATGGGATTCAGACACTTACAATGCTTATCTGTTCTCTGGAACCTGAATTGTGTAGTCACCAGGACAGTGACAATGCCTAAGGGGAGGTAGCTTCTCAACTGGTCTTCAACCACCCTCTGCTCATTTTCATGCCCACGAACCTCCCCATTCCTATCAGAATCTCTCAGCAGCTACGAAATGAATTAAGGGTGACTCGGAGTGAGTGAATCAACCACTGTAGAGTCTGACTGACTAATATCTTGCATGTATAATAATTATCCTTTCAATGTCCAGTCATGTGGCACATGACATTTGGGTTATAATGGAGCTAAAAGTTTCCTATCATCTAGTGATACTGTGCCCAGTGAAACACTGCAGCATAAAGCATGACTTCCTGTTTGTGAAGATGCTGGTACAAGCAAACCCACTGCAGTGCCTGAGACATATGAGTGTGGCACATGCAGTTATCACACACTTCTTGATAATGATACAAAATGCTATGGTAATGATTTGTAAATTTATTATATTATATTTTAAACCATTTATTTTAAGTACTTGTTGAACTTATACAATATTTCCTGTAATCCAGCATGAGTGTTAGCGGAAGCTATCTCACAATCTTCTATCCATATTGACCATCTCTTGATTGAGTCTAGAGCCCATACTGAGATATTGGCCTGTGCCCTTTAAGATGTGAGTGTGTGTAGTGATGTCTACTTTATACTCTGGGCCTCAGTCTATGTCCCTGATATTAAACAACACACACGTACAGGGATTATCTTTCAAATGTTCTACAATATATCACAGATCCACATAGAGAATGTTACTGTCGATGACAAATACCCAGAGTGAATGGGTACAAAGAGAGATGGCTAGGAACACAGCGGACATCAAAAGCAGGCTTCCTTTCCGCCAGTTAAGAGAAGGAAGACTCGCCACCTTTATCTAAAACATAGGGGAGCAGGCTCACTGAGGGTAAAGGGCACAGGGCTAAATCATAGTAAAGATTATGTGAGACGGGAAAGCCATTTTTGACTGATAACATGTGTATCCCTTAGTGGTCCACTGTTCTCTGTCAGGCTCTCAGTTGAAAAATAGGCCTCCTTCATGACTCTATTCAGTGAGCGATGGAAACGCCTCCACGCTATTGTGCTGGCTATAGAGACGAAAATGAATGTGATCAGAGTACTGTGGGGTGTCTTTAGTTCCTGAGGTTCTGACATTTAGCTTTTAAATGCTACACACAATGCACTAGTATTTGATTCAAAAACGCATTAACAGCTTAACATATTCAAATATCAGAAATGGGAATTTGGGACTACTAATGCTAAGGTTCTTGATCCAGCTGCTAGTTTGTTATCGCTTGATTGCTCTGTGCTTCAGCCTCCTGAGCGCTGGGACTGTAAGCATGTACCACCACATTTGGCAAACATTTATTTCCCTTTGACTCATTTACACCGTTCTGGGAACAGAACTTAGAGCCTTACACATGCGAAGGAAACCTCCCCAGACCTGCATTGAGATGTTTAATGTTTTTATTAACATACATACACACACATATGTGTGTGTGTGTTTTCATGGAATGTCTTATATCCTTAACACAATTCTTTACATAGACGTTGTATTCTTGACATTCTTACATAAAGCACACTGCTTTATGAACCATATACATCTATTAGCAATTTCAGCCAATTCGTTTTGCTCTTTAGTAGTGGATTCATGTTTTATAGATGTTGTTTACATTTTATGCATATGATGGCAATAACTAGAGGTTAGACTGCATTGAAAATGGAAAGAAATATAATTTATGTCTAGGTTCAGGAGGTTCTCAGATAAAACAGTAAATCCTCAAAGCAGTGTTTATTATCAACTGGCTCAGTCCTTCTGAATAATTATTCTGCCACTTGAAACCTAGCAATATTCAATATATTTGACTTGAGGTGTGTGTGTAGGCTTGGCATCGATTGATAACATCGGCTGCCTCATTGCTTCAGGTGCAGATGTCGGTTTGGGGTGGTTTTACCTGTTCAAAAACTAATTCACTGACTAATTCTTGCCCAAGTTCACCTTTTTGAGTTTTCCTGGGACCACTCACTGTGCATCAAGTGTGAGGAGTAGATCAAAGGTTAATGATACTTAATTGGACTTCATTAAGTGATAATAGAAGTTCTGGAGCTCCTCATTACTCCCCAGGACTGGACAGCAATGTCATAACATCAAGAAATAATGAACCAGGATCCATGCACTATCGTGCACTGGAACACTCCAGCTGCTTATTATGTTTCAGATATATTGTCTCCACTGAGGTATAGAGTGAGGTGCATATTAATGTCTTGGTCAAGTTCCAGTTTTGAGAAGAATCATATTTTCATATAATAAAGACTTTCTGATTGGATTTAGACAATGATTGGGTGCTGTTTATCTTTTATTAGTATTTATTAGCTGCCCCCAGCCACAGGAGACAAGGTTATTTGATCCTACTTTGGGATGTACAGTCTGCTTGAAGCAGTTTCCTGTTCCGGCATCTCTTTTGAATTTAGAGACTGTCTATTCCCTTATTTCTATGGCTGACAATTTCTAACCCACTTAATGAAAATAACATATTTGCAAGTAAGCACATTTTATTTACATCAGACTCCAGTCTGCAGATCTCATTTCGATTCTAGGATGGAAACCCATGCATACAAAGCAGTAGTAACTGTCATTAACCTGTCAGGGAGAACGAATGCACAAATGTGCGGTATAATGCCATGTGCTTCAGAGATAACCACAAGGATGGGGTAATGAGCTGACCTTGGCCTTCTGTAGCACAAAGCTAATACACTAAAAGAGATAGCACCCTTCCTCACAATTGAATGTAATTATCCCTAATCTGTAACTCAAGCAGAGAGCTCAAATTGTTCATCCAAATACTAACATTAAACTACTCCTCTCTAAGATGTCAGCATGATGTTTCAAATTCCTGAGCCTGAGAGAGGAGCTGGGCAGTACAATGTACCTCTTGTGCTCTGTTCTCCCTTCCGCTTGCTGTGAATAAAGGAGTAAATAATTAAATCAACACTTCACACTATTCAGGATAATTGACTGTCATGATTGATAGGACAGATGAGATAAGAAAAAGATGTCATGGCTCCCACCTGAAAGCAATTATCAACATCAGTGCACTTCGCAGGGTTAAAGGCATAGAACATTACTGGAGCCCATATTTTAAGAATGTCATAAATATAAGGTGTATCAACATATAGTTTTCCTCTTGTAAGTTGTTAAGCTCTGTGTGTTAAATGGCATTTTTACACCATTCATTTCAAATCAATACATTTTTAACCCTGTTATGTGACAGGAAATATGTCTCAATGCTGCTTGCATAAAAACCATAGCTAGTATCCTAAATAGAAGATGAGACAGATTATTTTGGAGCCATTATGAGTGCCCATATGCCAGGAACACAAATTTGAGTTACCTCAAATTTCATGTTTCAACATGGAAGCCATTTTATAGGATTTTTATAGTTTTACAGAACAAAGAAAGTAATAAATCAAAGCAAATTTAAAAATACATTGGTGGGTACACCATAAGTGAATACATCAGGATGGGGCGGGGGTTCTGTTTAAATAGGCAACAATATGCTATCTGATGACATGCCATCCTAAACTCTTGGATTGGTGGAATCTAGTGTTCTGCTAAATCAATAGCTTTTGAAAGTTTTTTAATTTATTATCACAAAGTGATAGTTCAGATCCAGGGTGGGGCAAGGAATGCCTCTTCATTTGAGAAGGCTAAAACTAGTGCAAAATAATTAGTCTCTCTTGTAATCCCCATAGGAAGAACAACAATATGAACCAACCAGACCTTCCCCCGCCCCCAGAGCTCCCAGGGACTAAACCACCAACCAAAGAGTATAGATGGAGCGACCCATGGCTCCAGCCACATATGTAGCAGAGGATGGTCTTGTCAGGCATCAATGGGAGGAAAGGCCCTTGGTCCTGTGAAGGCTTGATGCCCCAGTGTAGGGGAATGCCAGAGTGGGGAGGCAGGAATGGGTGGGTGGGTGGGGGAGCACCCTCCTAAAAGCAAGGGGAGGGGGACTGAGATAGAGAGTTTCTGGAGGGGAAACTGGGAAAGGGAATAATATTTGAAATGTGATTAAATAAAATATCCAGTAAAAAAAGAAATTTCCAGAGAATCAATAAAACTATTATGTTGAAAAAATAATTAGTCTCTGAACGTACTGAATTCCAATCTCTCCACAGTAATGAAATTCCAATAGGTTCATGAGACACACACAGTAGCTCCATCCAGATGGTTTTGTTGTTGCTGCTGAGGTTGATCAAAGCCAGGCACGACTTCTTTTGGAGAATTTTCATTCACAATGGTCATCTGAATGTCCTTCTCACGAAGTTGCCAGGTTTTTAAGGAAAACAGACTTCCCAGTCAGCACACAGGGTATGCAATGCTGGGGGACCTGAGTCTCCTGGTAGATAGGAGAGAGGTTCTGTCTGAAGGACTCAGTCACATAGAAGAGCCACTAGAAGCTAGCCAAGGGCAACATGAGAAAGACAGAGAAGAGCAGGGATCCTTTCTGATGGACACGTTGTTTTGAGTCCAGAGGCAGTTATGTACAGAAAGCCTCAAGGGCTGCAAAAGTGCAGGCCCTGGCAGCACTGGCAGTGGGGTGCCACGTCTGCCTTTTTCAGTCCTTGACATTTTGATTGCACTTTTGTGGCTTGCACCTCTGGGAATCACCTGGACTCGAATTTCCTTATTTTATTAAGAATTCATTTCTCTTTAAAAGACTCCTTCCATATGTGTAAGACTAGCATCTGATACTGACTGTAAGTAGGAGAGAACTTTCAGAAGAGCCTAAATCAAAGCATATTGAAGTTCATGAGGAGCTGGATCTGAGTGGGAGTTGCTGAGACACTGCTTTCTATCAAATAGAAATGATGTGGACACATATTAGTGAGGATACCTTAAGCAGGAGCCGTTCTCCTGTAATGTCTGAAAATAACCTACTATGTTTTACCAGCCTAGGAACAGAGTAACTTCTTGGAATTCTGCAAATTCCTGGAAAATAACAGCCTCATGGGAAAGGACAGTGGCCTAAAGGTTTGCCCTTGTCAACCCCTGCAACACCTGCCTCGAGGCCACTCTCAGCTGGGAAACTCCAAGAAATGGTCCTGACCAAAGTCCATTTCTTTGTCAGTATTTAATATTTAATAAAGCTTGCTTTAAATTTGGCAAAAGGTGGTGGAATTGGTTTTTCTCTCACTGGAATCTCACGATTAATACTCTCTGGAAATAAAGCTGGAGAATGACCTTCTTGTCTTTAATGCACAGCTTCCTTTGCCTTCTCTTTCACTGGATTTCCTTTCTAAAGTTGAGCTTCTCCTAGTATGCAGTTCCACTAGTTAAGAATAATTATTATACCTCATACAGATTTTAAATTTTGCCCTAAGGGTCACTCGAAATTGTTGAAGAATCTTAAACACTTAAATGCTGGTATTCTTTCCTAATTCTTGAAGGAAGTTGAACATACCTTTCTGTTCTCATGAGCTGTGAGAACAGCTTTCTTTAAACCTCCCAGTTACTTTGCTCTGATGCTTAACTCAGCTCCTTGCATTAAAACAACAGCAGACTTTGGGTTAAGCCCTATTTTCCTGAAAGGAGATGGAGATGTTGAGGGTGAAAGTGAAGGCCTTTTTCTCTTTTGCAGTACCAGACCCCTTTATCTCTTGCATGTGGATGGGAGGAAGGTAGACGCTCAATGCAAATGCCATGTTCTGATAAGCAGACACACGCATTGTGTGTGTGATGCGGTTAATGGTTTCCACCATGGTTCTTTGGCTTTAAAAACCATATATCTGGTGCATTTAATTCTCTGTGCTGAAAGAAAATAGGCTTTGCACGGCCCACAGAGTCATCTTTCTGTATTTATTATATACTTCTCAGAAGCTCTGGCTGCATCAATCACTCAAGTCCTGGGGCTTCACTTCATGATTTAACAGAAATACTAAGCTTTTGCACTTTTCCTGAGTTGGCCTTTTGTCAAATTTATTTCCTTGGGTGAGGACAATCTATGTCTCATCTTTGCCTGAATCTGGAAATAATTATTGATTTTCCAGTGAGCATCCTTGGGGTCTCCTTCAACTTCCTCATCTAGGCACCTGACCTGTCTGGGTCATCTCTCCTTTCTTGCTTTTTCTCCTCACCCCCCACTCCCACCCTTATTCCTTCAGGTCTTTTCCTAGAGAGCCAAGATGTTTCAATTGCTCTCAGCTCCTAAGGAAACTCAAGCTTTTGATAACAGCATGTACAACGCCCTGCCCCACCCCCTTCGCTATCAGTTAGCATATCAAAGCACACCATGAGCTAGTCCACAGATGATGCTATGGGGAGTCATGTTTGCTTCTTGCCTCTGTGGATAATTAGCAGATTCTTTAAAACTTGTGAAACTGTGAAAACAATGAGTCAAGCCAGTTTGCTTTTCCGAAATGCTCACCTCCTGCTTCGTCTTTTACTATGCTTCACACACCAGCTCCACTCGAAATTTCAGTGGAGACACCAAGAGTACACTGAAGCCCTGAGCTGCATGTGCTCTACCTCATTTCCTTCAGTGTGAAAGAATATCTATACAAGCACAGCATTTTTGCTTACTCCCCACATATCTGGAATCATTTTCTGTTTATCAGTAGCTGATCAAGGTATCTTCTGAACTCCTGTTGATGGGACTGTAGCTCACAGAAGACTTATATAAACCATGAATGCAAGGCTCAATGGATTAGCAGAAAGGGGCTTTGAGCAGATAATGAAATGCAAGACTTCTTGTATAAAAGCCTTTTACATGTGCTTTCTGGTCATAACCCTAGTCAAAGGTTACATTACCCCTTTAGCTTTACACATTAGCTTTGTCTGATTTTAACTTTACACAACAGCTTTACATATGTGGCTTCATCAGTTCTATAGGATTCTTGTGAATCTGGTTGTGTGATGATATAGCTCATTACTGCATGACAGGATTACAGGGACATGTTTAGAGGACCACTGTAGTATTGTTTTTCCATTTTGAGTTCATAACACTAACAGTCTTTCTGAGTTTTTCTCAGGTACGTGTATCTTAGTTAACATGAGATACTTAGCAAGTGATAAACCCTGTTACCCAAAGCAAACTGGGGACAAAATGGTTTATTTCAGTTTATAGCTTGTAGTCAATCATCCAGGGAAGTCAGGCATTGGGAGGGGGAAGGGAACTCCAGGGAGGAACTGTTGCAGAGGCCGTGAAGGAACACCACTTACTGAACACTTCCCATGGCTCACTTAGCTTGCTTTCTTATATAAACTAGGACCTGTCCAAAAATGACACCATCCACTGTGGGCTGGGCCCTCTTAAATCAATAACTAATTAAGACAGTTCACCACAGGTTAATCAGGGGAAGGATTTGGTTCTCATGTGCAAAGTACTGTAGCTTTAGTAAAGAATGCCACACATTTTCCCTACCCATTTCAAGTTTGTACTCAGACCAAGAAGAGTAGATGTTGATCCTTGACTCAAGTTCTTCGAAGTACTTGCTTCTGTCAATCTTCTTAATTTTCACCGTTGTAATGAGTACTGTGGTGGCATTGTGGATTTGATTTGTGCTTCATTAAATAATAAAATTGTGCACTTACTCCTGTGATTATTCATGTAATTACAGGCTGTTGGAATATTATGGTTTGTGGTTGCGATTACAATCTGGCCTACTTTTCTACTGGATGACGGTCTTGCTCTGCCTTTCGTTTAGATTTTCCATTGCATTTACAGTTTACTTGTGGATAAGTATGAGTGTGCATGTGGGCACATACATGCCCTGGAAAGCATGTGAATGTCTCTCCTTCAACCATGTCCAGGGGGCTGGATGTAGGTTGGTAGGCTAGAGGCAAGCATCTTTCCCCACTGAACCATCTCACCAGCCCTCATTCTGTCTTATTGAAATGAAAAAAAAAATTCTTTCATATTCTGAACATAAGTCCTTCGTTTCTGTGAGCTGCTCTACCATTTTCTTTACAGTATGCATTTGTCTGCTTTTACATCAAACATATATAAATTTTTAGCTTTAATGTTATTGGTTTTCTAAGTGTGTTTGACATCTTGTTTGGAGGAAGCTAAATCATGTTATTCAACCTAGGATATCTGACTTTCCTAGACAATAGTAGGAATCATTTTACAATATTGATTCTCTCATATTACTGAATTGTCATTTGGCTTTAAAATTCTTTGAGTGGGTTTTTCCCCTTCTTATCTATTCTTCAGATTATAAAGTTTATGGCTTATATTCTTTTCTATGGAGGATTTTAACTATTATCCCTCTGTGTAAAGAACATAAATAGCTGTGGAATAAATATATATATACTACCATTGGAATTATCTTTCAATTTTATTCTTAATTTGTTAAATATCACTCATGTATTACATTTACATCATTCCTCCATCTGACATCTCATCCCATCCCCCCTTGCTTTCCTTTGATTTCATGCCCTCTGTTTATTTAATGACTATATATGTACATATTTATTATATATTCATATGTATCTCTCTTTCTCTGTCTCTCTGTCTCTCTCTGTCTCTCTCTGTCTCTCTCTGTCTCTCTTTCTGTGTGTGTGTGTGTGTGTGTGTATGTGTGTGTATGTGTATAAATGCAACCTGATGAGACCATTTAGTGTTGTCTGTGATTATGTTTGGGCTGACCACTTGGGATTGGAATAAAAATTAGGAGGCTCATTCCTGAGGAGGACTGATGCCCCACTCTCCACAGTCATTAATTGCCTGTATCTCTCCATCTATGGGTGGGGCCTAGCGATATCTTAAATTTTTATTTCTTATATTTATTGTTTACTTGAGACTCTCATCTCTCATATAATGAACCAGTTTCTTGCAAAGAATTTTGTTTCCATTAAGAATTTGGTCTTACTGACTTTGACAGGTGACTGTGTTTTCTTAACTCTGCATTCCTTCCTCTTATACTGAAGACAACCTTGAAATGAAGGAAAGATGGATTTGTTATGCCATCCAGCATTTGGCATGAGGCTCTACTGGTTCAAGCATGGTCTCATTCCTTACCATTTTGCTTCCTTAATGGATGAGTGATGGCGAAAGTTTGTGACCATCTCGTGGCTTTCTTGGTTCAGACTCTGGCCATCAACATTAGACAATGAGACTCATGTTGGATGTGTGCTAATGGTTGTATTATTCAGGACTGAATTATAGGAAGTAATCTTTGGTGAGAACAAAATTTTGGAATATAAAATTATAGGATGAGAGTTTAGTAGCGATCATACATTGTTCACTGTCATAGTCTCAATGACCAGATTTATAAATGATCATAGAATGTTGCCTTAAAGAAAGGAAAGAAAGGATACAGTGGGCATTGTGAGTAGCACTCTTTCATCCTGTCCTTGGCCATTACCCTTCAGCATGCTTGCCCACATAGTAGTACTTACTGGCATACAGCATGTAACCCAAGAAAGAATCTTGTTTAAAATTTTCCTTAAAACTAATTTTTAATGATGTTTAAACCCATTTCTTTCTACCTTTCTTCCACATCCTGTTTCTGAAATGCTGGTTTAAATATCTGTTCATGGCTGGAGAGAAAGCTTAGTTGATGACGTACTTGACTTGTGAAAATGAGCATCTTAGTTTCTTCTCCAGAATACACATTTTGTAAAAAGCCAAAATAAAATAAAATAAAATAAAATAAAATAAAATAAAATAAAATAAAATAAAATAAAATAAAATAAA
>NW_021627679.1:0-51071 GCF_004785775.1 Grammomys surdaster | reverse complement strand
TTCCTCCTCCTCCTCTTCCTCTTCCTCCTCCTCCTCTTCCTCTTTTTCTTCCTCCTCCTACTTCCTCTTCCTTTTCCATCTTTCTCCTCCATCTTCCTCCTCTTCCTCCATCTTCCTCCTCCTCCTTCTCTTTTTTCTTCTTCCTCCTCCTCCTCCTTTTTCTTCTTTCTCCTCTTCCTCCTCCTTTTTCCTCCTCCTCCTTCTCCTCCTCCTCCATTCTCCTTCTCCTTCTCCTTCTTTTCCTTCTCCTCTCCTCCTCCTCCTCCTCCTCCTCCTCCTCCTCCTCCTCCTCCTCCTCCTTCTTTTTCATCTTCTTCTAAAAAAGGAAACCAATAGGCCCAGTGGAATTCAGACAGTCCAAGGAAGAAATTGACAAGGTAGGGCTCATTATTTAATGTCTTTATTTTTCTTGCTACAAAATAGTCCATTCTTTGTATTATTTTTACTGGATATACTTAAGGTATATAGCATGATTTCTTTTTTCTGTCTATTTGCTTGATTGCTTATTTTAAGGCAGGATCTTACTCCATAGCTCACTCTGGCCTAGAACTTGCAGCCCACGTTGACCTCAAACTCATGGTAAACCTCCTGCCTCAGCCTCTATAGTGCTGAGATTCTAGGTATGTGCCACTGCACATACTCACCCAGCTCAGCATGGTGTTTTGATATAGAACACCTAGTGATTACTATTGTCAATTCAATGAGTGTATCTCACCTTACAGTTACACTGTATGTGTACACTCCTAAACTCATTCCATTAGCGCATTCCCGGTATTCACCAAGGGGTGGGTAACTCTTTGTGTGTGTGTATGTGTGTGTGTGTGTGCACTCTAGGCTTCCTGATCTTTTATAAATAAACCCTTGAGTCCTCTGATCTGCTCTTGCATGTTTCATGTCATGCCCTACTCCTTGTAACCACTAGTCTTTAATTTACTTGATATTTTTTCTAATATTTCTCATATAATTTCAGATTATATACAATTCCAAGGAAACAACATCTGCAGTTCATTTGGCACCAGGGCCTTTCATTTCATCACCACAGTCAACAATGGCAGGTCAGCCTTCTTAAAACCTGGCTAATATTCCACTGTTTGTGCAATCTCTTTGTGCAAAGAGATTTTGTCTATCTATCCACAGACAGGCTATTTCCTAATGTGACTGTTGGGAATAATATTCATTGAACATCATAAGAATGCAGATTTCTATATGAGCTGTTCATTATTTTTGTTTGGGCATGTGTGCTATGTAATACATATATTCATATATATAATATACATATGAATACTTATTCATAATATATATACCTGGAAGCATCTTATGGCAGTTCTATTTGGAATATCCGAGGGAGTTCATCCTACTTTCTTTAATGAGTGAATCAATTTATGTTTGTATTTAACAGTGTACAAAGGTTCCCTTTGCTCTGCACCCTTGACAACACTTTTTGTAATTCAATATTTCTCTGTGGTCCTGAACATAGACCCTTAGCCCCTTCCTGTGATTTTGATAGCAGCCATCCGAACAGGTATGCAGTAATAACTCTTTGTGGTTTTGGTTTGGGTTCCTCTAATAAATAATGATGTTGAATGTGTTTTCATGTACCTATTGGTGACTTGGATTACATTGCTACAAGAAAATCTATCCAGGTCCTTTGTCGTTTCTTAATAGAGTTATTGTGATGGTTTCAATAGATATGGCTCCCATAGACTCACGTGTTTGAATGCCTGGTCCATAGGCAGTGGCACTATGGGGAGGTTAGGCCTTGTTGGAGTAAATGTGGTCTTGTTAGAGGAAGTATGTTACTGTGAGGGCAGGCTTTCAGGTCTCATATGTTCAAGATACACCCAGTGTGGCACACAGGCACTTTTGATGCCTGCAGATCTGATGTAGAACTCTCAGCTTCATCTCCAGCACCACATCTGCCTGCATGCCACATCATGCTTCCTACCACGATGATAATGGACTAAACCTCTGAAATGTAAGCCAGTCCCAAAGAAATGTTTTCCTTTATAAGAGTTGCTATGGTCATGGTGTCTCCACAGCAATAAAACCCTAACAAAGACAACTATTCCTTCTCCTTTTGCTGAAGAGTTTGAGTTTCTTTACTGTTTTACTGTTAGCTGGTGGGCAGTTTGAAGATTTTTTTTCCTACCTCTGTGCTATCTTATAGTTTTATTATTTGCTTTTGGAAGATTTTTTTTTTTGATTGATGCGGTGCCACTTGTTCATTTTTGCTTTTGTTGTCTGTGTTTCTAGTGTCTTATAAAAAAAATCATTGCCAAGATCAATATAAAGAGGCTTTTCTCCCGTGTTTCTTTCTAGGAGTCTTACAGTTTTAGCCTCACATTTAAATCTTTAATCCATTTTGAGTTGATTATGTGTATGATCTAAGAGTTCAATTTCAGTTTTAATATGTGGATGCACTCACCTGCCTCCTCTGATTATTGAAAAGCTTAGCTTTCCCCATTGTGTCTCCTTAGTTCTTTAGTTGAAGCTTATCTGAATATCTATGTCTGAGTTTATTAACAGGTTCTATACTTTGTTTATATGTCTGTTTCCTGCAGATATTTTGGAATTAGATATTCCTGACTAGTATTTTAAGGAAGTCAATACTGCATTTTAGTAATGTGAGGTATTATAAACAAAAGTTACAATTTTAAAATGTTATTTTAGTATTTCCCATCTCCAAGAAATTATTCCTAAAATATTTATAGATTTCTAATAGATTTTCTGGCAAATAATAATAAACTCTTCCTACTAGTTGAATTCAAGAATTGCCTGAAAGCAATAAGAAAAATCTAGTGACAGGTAATTCACTGTATCTACCCCTGGGTCAGAAACAGGAAACCAACCACGCTGGAAATCCTGGACTTAATCTGCACAAGTGAGGAGAGACACTTCTGGGAGACAATTGTGCTGGAGGACAGGGTAGAGAAGTGTGTCCTATGCCTGGGAGGGAGCAGATCTCAATAACTAAGAATAGCAATGGAATCTGAGAGCCACTGAGGCTAAGGCCAGTGGATAGATCAACCTCTGATCCACCACTTGTCTGATCAAGCCACTTGTCTGCCGCCTGCTGCTGGAAGCTCAGTACTTATGTCTTCAAAATATGATCTCAGTGATGTGGTCAATTTCCACACTCACGGTGTACATAGGAGGTACAGACAGAACATTAGCTATTCCAATTTGGGAATGAAAGTGAGCAGAGATGCTAAGTATGCAAAGAAGGTGTTGTATTCAATATTTACCCTCAACTGGGGTTTCTACCTGCTATGATGCTTGTATATGCTTGGCCTGAGGAGTGGCACTATTAGGAAGTATGGCCTTGCTGGAGTAGGTGTGGCCTTGTTGAAGGAAATGGGTTACTATGGGCATGGGCTTTGAGACCCTCCTTCTAGCCACATGGGAGACAGTCTGCTCCTGGCTTCCTTTGGATGGGGATATAGAACTCTCAGCTCCAGTGCCATGCCTGTCTGAAAGCTGACATGCTTCCATACTTGATGATAATAGACTGAACCTCTGAACCTATAAGTCAGCCTCAACTAAATGTTGTCCCTTATATGAGTTGCCTTGGTCATGGTCTCTCTTCAGAGCAGTAAAACCTTAACTAAGACACCTATCTTTGTTTATTCAGTTCCTACATAAAAGACACATAATTTATATTTATGATAAGCCTTAATCAACACCAGAGCTGGGCAGATATCTATCTTCTAAACTATTAAAATCTACTTCCTCAACAATAACCCCAAGGTATAACTTGCCATGTTCTATCTTGGGCAGATTTTAACTCCAATTAGCCAGCCTTCGTGGCCATATTTCATGAATCACCTACCTGTGGCATAGTCTCATTTCTCCACCTTCTCTCTCTTTACCTTCTTCTTCTCCTTGTGGTCTCCTGCCTCAGACCCCAAGTCTGGGAACTAAAAACTTGTTTATCTCTTTTCTGCCCAGCTATAGGCTATAGGCATTGATATAATTTGAAGGGCAAGGTTACATATTATCACCTGGGACTATGTGAGAGTGAAGGCAGCTCTGGTAAGTATCAGGCATTGTCCAACTTAGGCTCAGTGTTAATGGAAATCATGGAAAAAGTGGTACATATCTACAAATCAACTGATTCCACCACATCTATTCACGTGCCTGGATGTCTCCAGGTTTTGAAGCCTCATAGAGAAACACCAATTGGGATGGAGAGATGGCTCAGCCATTAAAGGCTAGGCTCACAATCAAAAATATAAGAGGAACACCAATTATTCTTTGCTCCCACCCCATCATCCCGTATGATTTTCATAGCATGTCTGCCAGGAGTTTTTACTCTATTATAATTTAAATTATGTCCACTTGTGTTTGTAGCTTTCATTATTTGTTGCCTGTGCTCTGGACTGCCTGCTGCCCGACCCCTTAGTCTCTCAGCAGTCCTCAGTTAAGTCCTCTCACGGGAGATGCCTTTGGAGATGTGAGGCCCAGATGTTTATGCAGCAGTGGCTGCACCATTCTTCCTACATTAATTGATCAATTTTCTTTTCCTTTGTAAATCCACGTCTTGCTTTCCTCTTTAGTATGCTTTAATAGTATTCTGACTCTAGTATTTTTAAACTTAATATAAAAAATTATTTTCTCATATTTTAGTTTAACATTTTTCTCATTATTGGGAAAATGCTTTTTTCTTTCTCTGTTTTTCAACTCTTAGTCTTTTCCTTGTTCCTCTATAATATTCTTCTCTATTCCTCATCTTATTTTTTCTTTCACCTACTCAGTCTTGCTTTGCCTCTATTTCTTCCTTTACCTGCCCATTCTTTTGTCTCATTCATTTCCAGTTTTTGTTTTTACCATAAATGATTTTTATCTTGATAACACGTTCTGAATTAGGTTTGCTATTTTCCACTTCACAATCACTGATGATTATTAGTGGAGCTTAATTGATTGATGTTCAGTGTATTCTTTCTGTTGTATGATTTGAAGGTGTTTCCGTTACAGAAACTGGTTTTCTTCTCAGTGAATGACACTAAGCGCTAAGCTCTTAGAAATATAGAAACATAAAATTAAAGAAGAAGAGATGTTCAAAGAAAGAGCCATGTAAATTGCAACATAAAAATGCAGGGAAACATGAGTCAGTGTAGGGGTTTCTCAAAAATCTAAAATTAAACTACCATAGGATCCAGTTATACCTGTCTAGGACTTGAAAGACTCTATTTAAATGTATCACACAGGTATTTGCACATTCATGTCTATAAATGTAGTTCACAATATTTAAGAAAAGGAACCAGCCTAGATGTGCATAAACAGATGAATGGATAAAGAAAAACCAACAGAATTATTTTTCAGCTACTAAAAATGAGAACATTATATTTGCAGGAAAATGAATGGAACTAGAGATCATTAGGCTAAGTGAAAAAGCCAGTTTCAGGACAACAATACTGTGTGTACATATTCCCATATTTATATGGAATCTAGATTTAAGCTCTGTATGTATGTGCATGTGTGTAGCTCATGACATTAGAAAGATCAGAATGGGATTAGGGAAAAGGATGATAGAATCTCATGAGACATGAAAATAGAAGAAGTCTTTGGTTAGAAGACAGGAACCACAATAGGAAGAGGAGATGATAGTTGGAAGTGGTGGGGAGAAGTGGGTAAGAACATAGCATAGTAACATCTGGCTTTGAAATCACCATGACATCAGTGCTGGTTTGAATATGCTTTGTCCAGGGACTAGCACTATTAGGAGGTATGGCCTTGTTGGAGTAGGAAGTGTGTCATTGCAGAGGTGGGGTTTGAGAGCTTCCTTCTAGCTGCCTGAGGATCCCAGAGTCTTCTCCTGTTTGCCTTCAGAACAAGATGTAAAACTCTCAGATCCTCCAGCACCATGTCTGCCTGGACACTGCCATGCTTCCTGCCATGACGATAATGGACTGAATCTCAGAACTTGTAAGCCATTCCCAATTAAATGTGGTCCTTCCTAAGAGTTGCTTTGGTCATGATGTCTCTTCTCAGCAGTGAAACCCTAACCAATACAACACCCATCACTTTTCCTGGCAACTTTAAAAAAAATAACACACTAATAAGGTAAGGTTTAATTTGCCTTACTATTTCAGGGGTCTTGATCACCTGATCATTTGACCCCTGCCTTTTGAGCCTGTCACAAAGGCATGAATGACAGTGGGAGTGTGTGGTAGAGGAAGTCACATACTTAAATCTTAAATCTGGATGCTAATTTGAAATTTAGTTTTCATTATTCCTAATGAACATTTAGTTCCATGAATATTTATCTTCACTTTGCATGTCAATTGTTGTCCCCCCCCCATATACTTTTTGTGTCCCCAGGACTTTGGTCAATACATCCAGCTTCAAGATGCTCAGTGAATACCAGTACAGTGAATAAAGGGATGGCAGACACAGATGCAGGAGTGAATGTTTGCCTGAGAGGAGTCAGAAACCCTAGCAATGAAGACATGTGAAAACAAATGGTTAAAAAGAAGAGCAGAAGTAGTTTAAAGTCGATAATGCTCATTGAAGGAAAGGAACTGCCTGATTTATAGGAAATGAGACAGCTGGGTTTTAACAGTTCTCTTCTGGCTTGAAAAGGCCATAATTTGACATTTTTTTTTTAAAATGATAAAGGTTTTTAAAAAAAATCTTTAATCTTGGTTTCACGCTGCATGAATAGTCCCCTGCTTGATTGAAATTTGGAATTTAGGAAACGCCCATTTGGAAGAGAAAGTACACTGTGGAGTCTATGGCACTGAGAATTGGGCATGGAAGTAGGTTTAGAGCTAACTGGGGGTACAGAAGAAGGCAGCAGAGAAAGATACAATGTAGTATCTTAAGTCTCACCCAGTGTGACTTGTGGAAAGGACTGATCTAGGATCAGGAAAGTTCACTGTGTGCTAAGCATCTATCTCCTTTTGCAGAAAATTCAGGCATGCAGAGCTCCAATTTCATGCAGGCCAATGAGTAGAAATTCTGAAATAATATTGGCAATTATAATATCTGACATTTACTAAGCATTCCTATGATGCATGTACATTGAGTTTTCTTTTCGTGAGCTGTTATTAATCTGTGATACTTATCTCATACAAGGGCAAAGGTGTTCTGCAGCAAGTATTTTAGGCTTTGAGTTTTATTCAGTACCTGTTAAGAAGACTTAATTTTTTCATCTCAGGAGAGAAGTGATCATAGTTAATATGTAAATGAATGGGTGTGGCTTATGACAATGAATTGCTATTATGTACTAAGGTAGTAGGCTCTATTTACCAATTCCAGAAGCATATTATTGAATTTTAATCTCTAGAGCCAAGACTCAAACTCCAGTCTGTCTACTGCAATACCTACTCTTTCAGCCACTCATTAGATGGCTAGATATCAGGCTTCAGAATGGTAATAGCAGAGGCAGAATGTAGTATATATCGCAAGGAAAATGGAAGGCTGGAGACAAGTACAGATGGCAAAAAATCCACAAGAGACGTTGGCATGTAAAAGTAAGGTGTAGGAGTAGGGACTGATGGGAGAAGGTGGCCAGGAGTTTAAGGAACATAATGCCCATGCCTTGACCACTAGTGGGTTGTATAATGGTAGGTTAGATAAAGGTTCCTGGAATATTTTGGAAGCCCAGCTCATGCTTTCTTACTTGTGAGCCATGGCAACTAAAAATGAGACACAGCTCTGTACAAGATGGACCAGCCTTGCCTTTGTGGACCAAGAACTACTTCTCTCCAAGTATGGAGAAAATACATTGAATGTGAACATGAGTACTATTTTCCTGGTCCAGCCTGTTCTTCCTGTGGATTGTCACTATTTTTTTTTTTCAACATGGGGCTATCTTCTCTTCTTGAGTCATTCCCTGACTTCTCACTGATCAGTAATGTAGGGTGGTACCTACTTGCCACAATTCGCCTTAGGAACTCTGGAGTACAAAACAAACTGTGTCATTCACATAAACACTCTGGGAACCACTGATTGTTTGCAGGGCTAAGGGCAAGTTTTGCATGCCTTCAAGTCAGTGCTAATGCCTTTTCCTCCCTTCCCCTCATGTTGCCCGGCTCTGTGAGATGGCACAAAGTCTATCAATGGCAGAATGCCCAAGCTTTTCCTGATTCTCTCTTTCGAAACAAATCTTTCCTTTTCCCAGTATATTACCTTTTGAGCTTGTATTTCAGCACTAGCCAGAGTTCATCTTAAATCAGAGCTGTTTATGTGTGCTATTGTCTTCTCAACTTGACTGTGGGTGGGTCGGGAGCCAAAGGCAGTATCTCATTTGGCTTCTCAAATTTGGGTCAGTATGAAATGAGTTTGCAGTTGAATCTAAGATCAGATGGAAAAGGATCCAGAAATCATGAGGACAGGGGACCAAGGGAACCATCAGCCCTCTCAGATAGATGCTGACACAATAGAGTAGAGATAATGCTTTTTATGGTTTTACAAGATATTTGTATCCACTAGAATATATAGGAAATGGATTATTAAAATAGGCATTAAAATAGTGAATACATAAAATAGGCAGTACTTTAATAATAAAAATACTGAATTATAGACATTTTTCAATATTTTAGTAGAAGATTTCTGCTGCTCAGGGAATATAAAGAACAGAGATGCTACAAAGACACAGCCAATGTGATTGTTCTCTCTAGAGAAACTTCAAATGCCAGACACTCACTTATGCTGGCAATGTTTAGCTTGGATTCCCGGCAAGGGCTAATGACAGTCTTGGCAAGTCGGGTGCATCTCACTCTGGTGTTTTACTTGGGATCTCCAAAGGAGACCTGAAGATGGAGTTGCAGGGTTCTTCACATGGTATCAGAAAGTCCAAGTGAAAACTAACAAAGAAACAAAGAGTCAAGGAAAGGGAGGGCGTGGGTTAGGATCCCTTAGTGATCATGAGTGAATAGATTGCCACAGAAGAGAGGTGGGTCTAAATCTTCTGAGCACCATCTGAAGAATCTTCTAGAAAGTATACAAGTAGTGCTACAGTGAGAAGGGGAGTTCCTTCTATCCATTAGTGGTCCAGCACCCACTTCCATTTTCAACCCCACTTCTACCCACTGCTGCAATGCATCGCTTGGTTGTGTTTCTATGGAGTCAGAGTTTTCCCATGGCAAAGCAGAAAGGCAGGACAGTGGACATTGTCAGTTTCCTGGGAACCTACCATTATAGTGGCAGGTCTCTTTGGGATGGACAGTGCATCAATATTGGCTGTTCCAAGTGTAGAGCTAGAGTCAAGAGAAATGACCTAGTAGTGGTCCCTCTCTTAGTGAGGAAACCCTGGTTGAGGATCTCAGGGTCTGACTTAGCACAGGTTCTCTGGCAGTGTCTTGATGTCGTAAGACACTGACATTGCATCATCAAATCTTCGTGATTTCTCCATACAGGGAGGTTTGGAAGGAGAAATGGAATTATCTAGGATAAAGAATTGCCATTGCAGAAACAATAGAAAAAGAACATACACCAACAAGTGTTGAACAGATGGCCATGGTAGTCTTTCTTTATGTGTAGACATGACTTAGAGGCTTCCAGTAATGGCACTAATATTATTAAGACAGTCCTTTGTTGAGCCTCATCAGTGTGCTTTCCTAAACTGCATATATGGCTTCATTTGTGAGGGAGATGGTTCCCGTTACTTTGTGTGGAGCAAGAAACTGAACTTCTAACACAACAGAAGAGAGGCAAAGAGAGATTTGGCAGGAGAGGCAAAGATGGAGTTCAAGGCAGTCCAAACACAGATCTCTTCCCAGTATGTTTATTTCCCTGTCCCTGTAGGCAACAGAAGACAAATGTGCTATGTAAACAACATTTTCATTTCCCGTGTAGATGTCTGTTTCTCTGTATTCAATTCCCAGGAAACATTTCATGAGGTGAAAGTACCTGTTTGCAGAAGTTTCGAGAATCCCCAGTGCTGCAAAGGTAAATATACAGCCTCAGTACGTATTTTGGCCTCTTCATGCAGCAAACAGTGGCTACTGCCAGCTGCTGTGCACTAGCAGGCAGGATAACTCAGAGAGGGAAAACCTGCAGAAAGGACTCTGCAGAGAGCCGAGACCCTTTCAGGAGTCTCTGGCTGTTACACTGCATATGTGGGTCTTAAGGGGTTTAAAAGGGAACAATACTAGAACTTAGAAAAGATTTGCTTGGCAACATGTGCTCGCTTGTTCTCGTGGACTTTACAGCTTTTACTCACTTTGCAAAGACTAGTGGGAAAAATGAAAGGGATGAAGATAAAGGGTTAAAAATGGAGGCGTTGTGTTGCTGCCCCCACTCCACATCATGACAAAAGCACATACTGTTTTTGCCCGTGTCCGATTTTCAGCACCCACGTTGGGTGGCTCACACACCTGGGACTCAAGCTCCAGAGGCATTCAACCTCTCTGACTTCCGTGGGCACCTGTATTGACGTGCACACACACAGACAGGTACACATGAATAAAAGAAAACATATACGTTTTAAAGAAGTGCATAGATCTTTGAAGGCAAGTGATGTAAAGCTGGAGGGTGGTCTGCTTCACTCTGTGGTTGGCACCTGATACATGGGGCCCAAGCAATGAGATACTAAGAATTTTAAACACAGGTGACAACATTCAGTCATTGTTGTCCTTACATGTTAGGGTTTTTTTTTTTTAAAAAATACTTTTATGACAAAATTGAACATAAAAACCTATGAATCTTAACTGACAGAATGTTGCCACATGTAATTTAAAATATCAGACTTTGATTATTAAACACCTGAAACAGGGTTCAAAAATTTCATCCTGGGATTCACCTTTGACATGAAAATCAAATTTAAGCATCAGCATAGTAGAATGAAACAGGTATTTGTAGAACCAAATAACATATACACTTGCTAATTTGTTACCAGTGTACAAGTACCAGGACAGGATCATGGGGTGCATGGGCTGCATCAAGATGAAGTTTTGGACAATAGCTAGAGGTTGAACATAGCTGCCATGTGAGTCTCCTAGTTAGCTCCTGGGCTACTTGTTGTTGCCTAATTGAGTGAAGCTAGAGCAAATTTAGTGAGTTTAAATAGCTAGCTATGTAGCCTTTTCTTCCACATAGCTTAGCCGGGTCAGCTCAACTAACCGGCAGCTCAACTAACCGGCAGCCGGGTCTGCCACACGGCCATAGAGCTTTGCTGGCTGTTGGCCGAGAGCTCAACCATTCCTGGTTTGAGTCTCCATGCTTCACTGGATACACTTGTCACAGGACCAGGCTAGGCTTATCGCCATGTGGTGGTAGTTACTGCATCATCAGACCTTTCTCCAGAGCTGTTTGCTGCTCTGTATGAATTCAGATGGTGTTACCATTTTGTAAGTTTTAGGTATAAAATGGGTCTATCGTCAGGGAAGCCAAACTCTAGCAACAGACAGGCAGGCACATATTCAATGGGAACAGGCCACACATGAATATGTTTAGTCTGTGGTGTACATGTGTGTGTATGTGTGTGTGTTTGTGTGTATACTTCCATGTGTGATGGAGTTGGTGAGGCTAGAGGATGACATTAGGTGTTTTCCTCAATCTCAATCACTCCCCCCCTCCCTCTTTCTCTCTCTCTTATTTTTGAGACAGGGCCTTTCACTGAGCTTGGAGCTCACCCATTCAACTAGCCTCTACAGTGCTGGGATTACAGACATACACTACTACCATGCCCAGCTTTTCACAGGAGTGCTAGGTATCAGTATTCAGGCCTTCATGTTTGCACAGTAAGAACTTTTAACCCCTGAACCATCTCCCCAGCTTAGTGTGTAATGTATTAGGGGCCCATAAAGTAAATCTATATAGACACTCAATGTATTATAATTTAGGAACAATGTATGCACTTTGTGGGTGGGGGTTGTTTATTTACTGTCTAGTGTAATGAAGAACTGAAGCCCTTAAGTGTCAATCTGAGAAGGAGGCTGGGGCAGGGAGAGAATGTGGAATTGAATATCTGTGAGATGCTAAACAGATTCTGTCAAACCAATAGTTTTTAAAAGTCCATGAATAGCACGGTCTGTTCATGTGTCTAAGGTGCCAGAGGAAACATAAAGTCCATTAACTACACTGAGATAACATCGACCCCGAGACTTGGATGGAAATGATGCTGGAGCCACTGTACTTTTGATGGGACAAATAGTGAAGAAAGAAAACGGTTGGTTTTTAAAAGTATTTCTATGCTTATTTTGTGGTTTTGTTGTAATATCGTTCAGGCTGGCCTCAAACTTGCCATGTAGCTGAGGACGACCTTGAACTTCTGAGCCTTCTCCATGTACTACCTCAAGCGCTAGGGATTACACCACTGCAGCTAGCTCTGAGCAGCTCTTCCGACTCAGCTCCACATTTCTCAGTAAGGAAGCCTGTCAAGGAACTTTGGAAAATTGGCTACAGTTTTACCATCCTTCAGGCTTTACACAATATCTCAGCTTCTGGGTGCAACCTAGAAAGGGAGGAAATATTTTTCATTAAAATTCAGACTAAGTTTTCTTGACGGTACCTCCATCAGCTGAAGCTGTCCTTGCTAGTGTCATTAAAATTTGATAATGTGTTACTTAACTCTCTGGAAATGTATCAGAGTTAGAGTCCCTACCCTTGCTAAGAGGACTTTTAAAGCAAATCTTGTGAGTTCATGTCCTAAAGGAATATTCCCTGTTGATCAAAGTCTCTGGCCCTGCGAGTTTCAGGGTGATTCCCATAATTAAGATTTCTGCCTGGTGTTAATTTCCCCAGGGACTGCCCGACCTCTTGGAAGGAATATTTCCTAATTAAAGATACCTTGTGAGCAAGGCCTTCTGTAGTATTACTGAAGATTGCTAAGCATAGCTTGACTCTTTACAAGAGGGTCCTTAACAATGATTGAATCTATTCTGTGTGCAAAATTGTTGCCAAAAGTCCATCTTTTTCAAAAGAAACAGTTGAAGATCAAAAGGACCAGTTATGTAGGTTATCAACAGTGACACAGCTAATAAGCAACTACTGGGATCTGAGCCTGGGTGTGGTGAGTTCTGTAGTCTGTGCTGCCTTTTATAGAGCCATTCTCAGTGTTGGGCTACAAGAGGTGACTCTTTCTCAAAGTGTGGTCCAGGGATCAGCAATCTCACCTGGGCTTCGTTGACAAATACAGACCTTGGCCACACCATTGGGCTGCAGAGTCAAAACCTGTGAAGGTCTCACCCAACTTTGTCCCCTCTATCCTGATGCACTGTCATCTTTGAGAATCCCTTTAACTAATATTTTTATTTCACCAGAAATGCCATCTATCAGAGGGCTCAACTGATAAAGCTGTCACACCCCAGGCTTCTTTAAGCATCTGTACACATCAGAAATGATCATGCTTCTGGGAAGCCATCCCAATTCGGCAAATTCTCTAGAGAAAGCTGGCCTCCACATCACATGCTCACATTTGCCTTGAGACTCAAATTTCCCCATTTCCCAACACTCTAGCTGGTTCTGCACTTCCCTTTCTTCATGGTGAAAAATAAATAATGATGCTAGCTTTCTTCCCTCACCAAAATAGTATAAGAATTAATGGGCTATATTAAACTCTTTCAGTTCCTGGAAGAAAGGCAGTAGATAACTACAATATTAATATTTTAAACAGGTTGATTTGGGGCAGAGGTTAGACTTCATTTTTTTTTCTTTTGGTGATTAAACATGCTGCTGTCTCTTGAAAAAAACATGTTTTCCCTTAATTAAGAAAAAAATCTTTAAAGGCATCATCCAGCTTCCTTTCTTAGCATCAAGGGGAAGACGATGATGATGAAAATGTTCTTTTTCTGAGCAGAACTGAGATTTCAAAATTCTTCATTCCCTCAGTTAACTATGCTTGCTTCTATGCTGCCACTCTGGATCCCGGGTGTGAATTCTGGTTTGGCCATTTAGTAGCAGTGTAACCGTGGGCTAATAACTTCCCTCCTCTGCTCATTTCTCTTCTCATAGGATAAAAAAGATAGTGATGACGTTAAATTAGGAAATGAATCTCAAGTGCTTAACCTATAGCAGTAGCTATTGTTATTCTAAAATAATTGGCTCTAGTTCCTCACTTCGCTCCAGGGGTAACTTAATGGCAGCACACATGCCTAGTATCCAGGAGGCACTGGACTTGATCCCTAGTGTTGAAAAATAAGATTTCGTTGTGTTGGCTAAATCCTGGGTTCCAGAAGGTCTGGCTGTTTGGGTGTTTCATGGCATTGTTTGCATCCTCTCTTCCTCTTTGTTCACGTCCCTGATACTTATCATTTAGTATGTGGTTCCTGAACACACACTAAATGTACCAGGGCTATATCAAGCATGAGAGAAATTGCAGTGACCATAGATGGAAATCGTTGCTTGGAAAGTTTGTCTGCAGGGCAGCATGCCTTTCTTGTTCACATCACTCTAGTTTCATTGAAGTGTTTAATATGTGTTGGCTTGATGGAATGAATTTTCGTACTGAAAAATCTTCTATTAATATTTGTGGTAGCCGGTTAGCTGTGCCTTCTGTGGTATTGGGCAGGCATATCAGTCCTCGGCTCCATAAGGGAACTGGGACTGGGGCATTCCCTTTATGGGTATGAGGGTCCTTCCCCATATCTGTGGCAAAGTTTTGTTGGTCTTGGTGGTGCCCGAGGTCACCAACATGGTCAGCAAGAGATTTGCCATGAGCTTTCAGCTTTAGAGAGAGAAAAGTGAACAAGGCATGATGGAGAGTATTTCAGGGGGACTCCTTCTGAGGGGGTACCGTTCCCCCTCTTTTGTTTTTAAAGCCAATTTTTCAGAGTTCTTGTAAAATCAGGGCAGAAGCGCCAACAGTTGCTCCTTCCACACTCAGAGAGTCATGAAGGCCTTATTTAAGGATATATAAATCTATATTAATAATCTTTTGTCAAAGGACTTTTATAGCTCCACTGACAATTAATCAGACTATATGATATATCGATTAGAAATAGCTTTTTCTACTTTTTGTGAGATTACCTCTCTTTTGTCAATTAACTGTTGAGGAAGTTAGGGTTTACCTCTCTCTTGAGAATATTGAACAGAGATTTAAATTCTTTTGTGGAGAGCTTAAAATAGTATCTTAGCCAATTTGCATCTCCTAGATACCCTCACAAAGCCAGGCCCAATCATAAATACGATGAATAACAATTTATATCCAGGGAAGAGAAATCTCCCTGAGAATCCCCTTCTTTTTTCTTTCCAGGTAAAATTGAATCACCCGTGATGCCTGCTATTAGAAGTTCTAACCCAGATGGACCAGAAGCCAGGAGCCTCGCCCTTACCCTCACCCCCTACCTTTTCCCACCTGCACAAGGTCCCCTGAAGCTGGACAACTGCAAGATCCTGCTTGGCAACTGCAGATAGACTCAAAGCAGTGTACCATATCATCTGAAGAATAGCAGGGAGACCATAACTCAAGCAGTGTACCATATCTTCTGAAGAATAGCAGGTTGCAGTCCTCCTCACCCCCACGATTAACCAGGACCCGCCGGTCGGGTCAAGTGGCAACCAGACGTGGGGCTCGAGGCACGGACCCATCCGGACGGACCCTCATTGAGAGGATGTGCGCACGACATCAAGATTGAGCAAGACAGAGATCATCGCCCGTGACCTGTCGTCCACGGAACCAGGTTGATGCTGCCATCGAGAAGGCAGTTGAAGTTCATTACCATCAGCAGAAAATTGCAGAGGATCCAGAAGTGACTCCGCAGGAGACTGACACAGCTGTCAGCTCCCCTGCCTCCCCCTACGGTCGACCCCTAGACTTCCACGCCCTCCAGAAGGGTTCCTGGTATGCCTGGCTTTGCCCTCATTTCTCTCGCTAGAGAGCTTGGCCTCTTGATCACCACAACAAAAATTGGCTTTTTCCTAAACCAAGGCCACCCTTGATATGGCCGCTAACATTGGGGAGCCTTCCTTTATGACAATATTACACCCCAAACTGACAAATGGTTGGTAACTTGAACATTTACAAGAGACTAGGATGGCTGTGAGTTAGTCCAATGATGGGATTATTGTAGGTCCACTTCCCAGGGGCCCACCCAATGCAGCCGAAAAGGAGTGCATGGTGCTGGGAGTGGGTGCAGCCTACATGGCCTAAGACAGGGCTCTCACCCTCCTTTCACCCACATCAGAGTCCCTTGACGTTGCCCATCGTCGACAGCCTAAAGCCTTCGACCATCGATGTGACTCGTCTCACATCAGTGTTTTGGGGTTGTGAACTTGTCTAAGACCCCCCATAATTAGACATCCAAATTCAAAACTCACATAGTTGGGATTGAACATAAGACGCCTTCTCTAACTAAACAGAGAAGGGGGAGATGCCAGAAGCCAGGACCCTCGCCCTTACCCTTACCCCCTACCTTTCCCCACCTGCACAATGTCCTCTGAAGCTTGGCAACTGCAAGATCCTGCTTAGCAACTGCAGATAGACTCAAAGCAGAGTACCATGTCTTCTTAAGAATAGCAGGGAGACCATAACTCAAGCAGTGTACCATATCTTCTGAAGAACTGCAGGTAGATCATAATTCAAGGCAGTGTACCATATAGAGCATGACATGTTTCAAGGCACAGGCCAAGAAGATTTTGTACTTTTCCACCACCTGGACCCTCTTACCCCCTCCCCTTGTAAAACATGCTATAAAAAAAAGCATTTCATGTTCAAAAAAAAAAAAGAAATAATAAAAAAAAAACAGGGAAGAGATGGAAAAAAAATCTTCTATCTGGACAGGGAACTATTTTTCTTAGCCATCACCTCTTCAAACAGATAAAAAAATTTCTCTTTGATGAGTACTTGAGAATAATTCTTCTCTTCCTCCTTCTTCTCCTCTTCTTCCTCCTCCTTTTCCTCCTCCTCCTTCTTCTTCTCTTCCTTCCCGTCCCCTAATCCTCCTTCTCCTCCTCCTTCTTGTGAAGGATTACTATTTTAGATTTTATTTTTTTCAGCGCTAGAGGTAAACCCAGCACCTAGTATACACCAGGAAAGTGTTCTGTAATTGAGACAAAGCTAATAGGAAATGAACAAATATCTATTAGGTGACTGCCACTATGTCATCTTCTTTGAATTGACAAATGCCTGGAAGTCCATGCCTGTCGGGCTGTAGAAGGACATCTTGGGTTGACACTGGCCTGGAACCCTGAGACTGCAGGTGTTTGTCCACACCCCCAGGGCCCTGACACCTGGTCTCATCTCCATTTAACTTGTGTGGTCAGTCACGTAAGATACAGGTAGAGGACATGACTAACGGGCTTCTGCCTAGAGAGATTTACATATTAATAAGGCCGGGGGGCGCTAGATAATTAAATTATTCCTCCCTGGTCCCTCTTTTTTTCCACTCCCCATATAAGAGAGCTTCTCCTGGCATTTGGCGGGGGCGCATATCCAGATCCAACCACCATCATGGACAATAAAACTTTCATCTTGGATTCCTTGTGTCTTCTGGTCCTGGGACTTTCTTGCATATGTGGGAATCCTCCAAGGGAAAGGCCTTCAAGCCCCAGCAGGCCGCAGTGCAGGCCCGGCGGGTTGCTGTCTCATGGGCCCAAGACTGTGTACCCTGAGCTCGGGAGTTTTTTCCCTTCACATGCCCAGTCAGGAAAGTGAGTATGAAACTTGATAGGCGAGCTACAGTTTTCCTCCCCTCCCCTTTCTTAGTCTCTCCCTGACCTCCCCTTTTCACCTCCACCTCCCCTACCTCCTCTCAGAAAAGAGCAGGCCTTCCAGGAACATCAATCAAATTACTGAATAACAAGCTACAATAAGACCAGGCACATAATTTCACATCAAGGTTGAACCAAAAAACACAATAGGAGGAAAAAGGTCTTAAAGGTAGGCAAAAGAATCAGAGACAGTCCCACCCTATTGTTGGGAATCTCACAAGAATCCCACATTACAATCTATGCAGAGGACAAAGCTCAAACCCAAATAGGCTCCCTGATCTCTGTGATCACTTGAGTCCCAGGCAGTTAATTCTGTGTGCCTTGTTCTTGTGGTATCCTTGAGTCCTCTGGATCCTCCAGTCCTTCCTTCTCCTCCTCTACAGTACTCCTTGAGCTCTGCCTAATGTTTGCCTGTAGGACTCTGCATCTGCTCCCATCAGTTACTGCATGAAGTCTCTCTGGTCTCTCTAACGACCATTATGCTAGGCTCCAGTCCCAACACATTCTGCAAATACGACAAACTGTAGGTTGGAGGGCTTATGGTCAGGTTGGTATCACTCTACTTGAGGCTTTGCCTGGTTACAGAAGATGACCAGTTTAGAATCTGTGCCCCCCATTTCTAGGAGTCTTCAGTAGTTTCATCCTCATATTTCGAGGTTTCTACCTCACCTCGAAATGCTCCCAATTCCAGCCATCTCTTCCAATATTCTGTTTCCCTGTCCTAACCTGACCTCTCCTGTTCCTATCCCTACCCATTCCCAGTCCAGTCATACAATCTATTCTATTTCCCCTTCGCAGCAAAATCCTTGCATTCCCTGCTTAAACCCTCCTTGTTACTTAGCCTCTGTAGGTCTGTGAATTGTAGCATGATTGTCCTTTACTTTACAGCTAATGTTCACTTACAAGTGAGTACATACCATGTTTGTCTTTCTGGGTCTGGGTTACCTCACTAAAAATTATTTTCTTTAGTTGCATTATAATGCCATTTTTCTAAACAGCTGATTAATACACCATTGTGTAAATGTACCACTTTTTAAAAATCCATTCTTTGGTTGAAGGGTATCTAGGTTGTTTCCAGTTTCTGGTTATTATAGATAAAGCTACTATGAATATAATTGAGCAAATGTCCTTGTAGTATAGTGGAATATCCTTTGAGTATATTCCCAGGAGTGGTATGGCTATTCTTGTGGTAGATCAATTCCTAATTTTCCGATAAACCACCATATTGATTTCCAAAGTGGCTATACAAGTATGCACCCCCACCAGAAATGGAGGCGTGTTTCCCTTGCTCTACATCCTTGCCAGCATGTACTATCAGTTGTGTTTGATCTTAGCCATTCAATTAAAAATAATATATTTAATTCCATTTAAAAGCAATCCACTTTTAATTGGATTATTTAGTTTGTTGATGACTAGCTTCTTGAATTCTTTATATATTTTGAATATTAGACCTCTATCAGATGTGGAGTTGATGAAGATTTTTTCCCATTTTCATGGCTGCTGTTTTGTCCCATTGACAGTGTCCTTTGCCTTACAGAAGCTTTTCAGGCTCATGAGGTTTTACTTATTAATTGTTGATCTTAGTGTCTGAGCTATTGGTGTTCTGTTCAGAAAGTTGTGTCCTGTACTAATGTGGTCACGGCTATCTTCCACTTTATATTCTATCAGGTTCAGTATACCTGGTTTTATGTTAAGGTCTTTGATCTACTTGAACTTGTGTTTTGTTCAGGGTGATAAATATGGATCTATTTATCCATGGAACAGCTTGTTCCAGGAACAAGTAACAGCCACTCCACCTTTGATAAGAGGAAAGGCCCTATGGCATGTCCAGGGCAGATGACTAAAGTTATAGCAGAAATTATGATGTTAGCTAGAATTTCTTGCAAGCTTTGCTTCCTAAAGTGCCAATCAATCATGTAACTGCCATGTTAGAAAAACCCTTACCCAGCTTGAATTCTATCTTTTATAAGATATGGCTGACACCAACTCAGCACCTTCCATACCCATCCATTGCATTGGGGGAGTTGGAGAGGTTCAAGTTCAAACTTGAATAAAGACTCTTTACATTTGCATGTAAGTTGGACTCCTGGTGGTCTTTGGTGGTCTGTGGTGACCCCAAGATCTGGGCAAAACATCAATATCTTACCAAAAGGAAACTACAGATTCAACACAACCCCCATCAACATTCCAACACAATTCTTTACAGACCTTGAAAGAACAATACACACCTTCATATGTAAAAACATAAAACACAGGAAAGCTAAAACAATCCTATACAACAAAAGATCATCTGGAGGTATCACCACCCCTGATTTCAACCTGTACTGCAGAGCAATAGTAATAAAAACCATATAGTATTAGCATAAAAACTGACATGTTGATCAATGGAACCCTCAAGGACTCCAACATAAATCTACATACCTGTGGACATCTGCTTTTTGATTTGTTTTTATAAAAAAGTGAGAAAAAAGAAAGCATCTTCAACAAATGGTGCTAGTCGAAGTGGATGTCTGCTTGTAGAAGAATGCAAATAGATCCTTATTTATTACCCTGCACAAAACACAAGTCCAGTAGATCAACAACCTCAACATAAAACTCGATACACTGAACCTGATAGAACATAAAGTAGAGAATAATCTTGAACACATTGGTACAGGACACAACTTTCTGAATAGGACACCTAGTTACCACGTTCAAACTGAAGACAGGCTGGACATAAGATGGAGGTTGAACACAAAATAGAATTAGTTGGCTGAGCCCTTCAGTAGACCATACTGATCCGTGAGCATGGAAGATCTTTCCATCTTCTATTTCCTTCTTCAAAGACTTGAAGTTTTTATATACAGGTCTTTCACTTGCTTGGTTACAGTTAACCCAAGATGTATTATTTGTAGCAATTGTGAAGTGTGTTTTATTTCCTAATTTTTCTAAGCTCCTATCAGGGAAGGGGAATATCATTTGTAATGTAAATGAGTAAACAAATTGATTAATAAGAAAAAAGAAGACTACTTATTTTGATTTTTTTTAATTAATCTTTTACCCAGGCCACTTTGACGAAATGTTCATCAGCTGTAGAAGATCACTGGTAGATTTTTTGGGTGTTGCTTATTGTATTATCTGTGAAGAGCGTTACCTTGATGTCTTCCTTTTCAAATTGAATTTCCTTCATTTCCATTTGGTTGTTTTATTGCTCTAGGTAGAAGTTCAAGTACTACATTGAAAAGATATGGAGTGGACAGCTTCTTCTTGTTCTTGATTTTAATGGAATTGCTTTGAATTTCTTTCCATTTAATTTGGTGTTGCTATATGCTTGTTATAAAGTGTCTTTATTATGATTAGGTAAGTCCCTTGATTCCCTAATCTCTCCAAGACTTTTATCATGAAGAGGTCTTGGGTTTTGTCAAAGGCTTTTTCAGCATCTACTGAGATGATCATGTATTTTTTTTCTTTCAGTTTGTTCATATGTTGGGTTACATTGACATGTTTTCATACGTTGAACCATCACTACATGTCTGGGATGAAGCCTACTTGATCATGGTGGATGGTTGTCATGGTATTCTTATCTTGGTTTTCAAGTATTTTTTTGAGTATTTTTGCATGAACATTTATAAAGCCAATTGGTCTATAATTTTCTTTTTATTGGATCTTTATGTTGTTTACATAGCTATGGTCTCATAAAACAAATTTGTCAATGTTCCTTCTGCTTGTATTTTGTGGAATAATTTGGAGAGTAATGGCATTAGCTCTTCTTTGAAAGTCCTCTAGAATTCTGTACTAAAACAGTCTGACCCTGGGCTTCTGCTTTTGCTTGGGAAACTTTTATTGACTGCGTCTACAAAATCTATCCTTTAGATGTCAGTTCCTCTTTGCAAGCTTAGTGATAACTGGTTAAATAGTGTTTCTATGAGACTTTTGAGTGGCAAGCAGTGGTTTTTAAAAAAAACTCTTTGTTGGTTCTTTGAGAATTTCACATCATGCACCGCAATCTCATTCATCTCCCTCTCCCCTCGTCCCCACACTCCACTCTTGCAACCTTCTCCCCAATAGAGAAAAGAAATCTAGTTGTGGAAGCTGTAGTGTGTCACAGTGTGTCCCATAGTATACCCCTTTGTCCACACATCTTTGCTTGCAAATGTTCATTGCAGTGACTCCATGGACTTCTGCTTTTGATACACTATAAGTAAGACTGGCCCCTTCATGCACTCTAGCAGTTCATTAATGGGGTAGATGTAGGGGTGGGCCAATTCAAAGTGCTGGATCTGAACCTGAGAGTTATCTGAGCTGGTCTACCCTGGCCAGCTCTACCCTGCTGCCGAGGTGAGGTTCAGGACCAACTCTCCTGTGAGGAACAAGGCTAGTTCTACCATTCTCATGACCTCAGGGCCAGCTCTCTTGCCTGTCATAGGAGTCGAGGGATGAGGGAGGAGAAGACATCTCTCCCTTGTTTGCACCACTGCAGACAAGAGGCAGGGCCAGCCTTCCTGTGCTCACACCCTTGGGGCAGCTTATCTGCAATCTTGCATCCAGGACCAGCTCTATTGTGTTGCCCTCTCGAGATGTAGGCCCCACTTTCTCAAGTGCTGCAGTAGACGAGGAACAGGCCCAGTTCTCTCACTCTGATGACCTTGGGGCCAGCTCTCCTGCCTGCCATAGGTGGCAAGGGACAAAAAAGAAGGGGCATCTCTCCCCTGTCATCACATGGCAGGCAAGTGGAAAGACCAGTTCTCCTATGCTCGTGCCCTTGGGGCCAGTTTGCCCATTCTGCAGCCACCAGGGACAGCTCTATTGTGATGCCCAGGTGAGGTACAGGATCTGCTCTTTTGAGAACTGCCGATGATGAGGGTCAGGGACAGCTCTCCTGCTCACATGACCCGTGGTCCAGCTTTCCCTTGCTCATACTCTTGGGACCTGCTCACCTGCAACCCCCTCAATGTACAGGGGCCACTCTCCTGTGTATTGGAGGTGGTCAGGAGCTGGGCCCACTCTCCTACTCTCATGCCTCCAGAGCAAGCTCTCCCATAATCCCCAGGTGAGGGGTGAGGCCAGTTCTGCGTAGCCCTCAGACAGTAATATGTCCCCAGTCAATAGCCCAGACCAGGAACATCTGGCTGGCCTTTGATGGTAACAGATCCATGTTGCTGCAGGGTTATGGAACCAGATGTGGCCCCCTGTGACAGCACAGGCCAAGACCCCACTGTGGTCCCAGGTAGCATCACTGGCTACTCACATCAGGGTGTTCCTCATTACCCATGTCCTTCTGTTTCTCTTCCTCTTCCATTTCTCCATCACTTACTTGCTTTTCTTAATGACTCTGGGATTTCTGAGTATCTGGGGTCATCTCTGGAGTGGTCTTAGGAGTGCTATGTACCATTCATGCATTATGCCACCAGGAAGGCATCATCTTGAACATGGTCACCCCCCCACCACCACCACCAGGCCTTTGGGTACTTGACTGGTAGTTATTTCAGGCTGGCTCCCTGTCTCGGCCACATGACAACTGTCTGGTGGTCAGTCATCTCGGGCTATCTCCTCACAGAGATCGTTAGAGTGACCCCATGTGGGTGAGAGTCCTCTGTCTCAGGCTCACTCCTGCTCTGAATTATCCATTGAGCCATCTCCCCGGCCTCAGCAATGTAGTTTATATGTCATCTGATTTAAATGCAGAATAAGCCTTCTATTTCTCTATTCATGTTTGCAGATTAATGAGCAAGGGAACGTGAATTCCATCTACTGGCCTTCGTGCAGAGTATTTGTCTGGAGGATTGGAGATTTTGAATGATGCTTCTCTGACCTGTTTGCAGGAGGGTGTTGTTAAACATAAGATTAGGACAGAAACTCCGTTCTTGCTTTGTCTCCTGGTAAGGAACAACAGAGTGAGAGCTTAGCTGCTGCAGATATCTTCAGCAGGAAAAAGTGTTCTTTTATTTCTTACGACATAAATTAAACATCACAGTAGACATCAGGAAAGTTACAGGAACAGTGGGTACTTCTGGCAGTGTATTAATGTAGCCTGGGCAGTGGATCCTGAGGTTTTGAGGAACTGAGATCAGCAGCAAGGACTGGATCACAGACATGCTGAGATCCAGAGTGTCCCAGAGCCCCAGGTCCTGATGCTGATTAAATCCAGCCCACTGACATCTAGACATTGGAATTGACCAGTAGGTGCACATTCCAGATGAAATAAGTAGCAGTATGGGCAATTTACAGCCACAGTCACCTCAGGCTGGGGGACATGTAGATCTGAAGCTAGGCAAGTGTGGTAAGGGAAGTGAACAACATCTTCTGTAGGGTAGAGACTATGTAAGTCTGGTAGCTCTGTGGAAGAGGAATGTGCAATTATAATGTGGCCTGTTGGCATAATAAGGTCAAGTCCAGATTGTTGGGCCAAGTTGGAAAGCACTCTGGCATTTAAGGAGCCATGAGGGTCTTGTGGATAGCTTCATTTCACTGGGCTGCCATACCCAAGTTAATAGCTTGCAATAGAAATTTAATCTCTCACAGTTGTGGAGGCTGGAAATCCAAAATCAAGGTGCTGAAGGGATTGATTGATTCCTTTTGGAGGCTGTGTGCTGTCTTTCTCCCTTCTCTCATGGCAGCTGACAGACCTTGCTGTTCCTGGGCTAGTAGACACACCTTTCTGAGCTCTGGTCCCTCGTCACAGCCCCTCGCCTATACATCACTTCTCTTTTTATAAGTACACCCATTGTTGGACTCTTAGCCCTGGCTCACTTTAGATCTAAGTTAAGGATTTTAAGACTCATCATGAGATTCTTAGCTTACACCTGTAAAGGCTCTCTCACCAAGTTAGGCCATTTGTATAATTCTGAGGGTTGGGACTTAGTCTTGTCTGTGGGGGAGGTCAGTCAGTTCACCTGCTGTGACAGGTATAACCAAGAAGTCTGAACACTTGTGTTCTAACCCTAATAGGCTGATCACAGCTGTACTTTAAGATCTGCCATTTGTGAAAACATGATTAACAAATACTTATTAAACATCAATCTGCTAGGTGTACTGTTCTGGATTTAGGGGGTCCTAAATAATAATGCTGACAGTAATGTCTGTTGTCATGGAAACTGTTCTCTCATTGCTATGACAAACACTTGACAAGAAGCAACTTAAGGGATAAAGGACCTGTTTCAGCTACAGTTGTAGGAGATACAGCCCGTTATGGTCACACTGCATTGGCAGTCTGGGAACAGAGAAATGAATGTGCATGAAATAGTGCCACATTCTGGAAAATGAGTTTTTCCTGCTCAGATAAATCTTTCTGGAGACATCCTCATAGACACACAAGAGGTTCATGGTAACTCTAAGTGTAGTAAAGTTGACAGTGAAGATTAACCATCATGGTGGATAACAAATTCAAATATATGTCATATCTGCAAGTGTTTCTGCTCAAATGGGAGAGTATCCTGAGACTCAGAAACCCAGGAGCCATGTAGGTCTGAAGGGAGAATGTATCCAAGTCAAAGGGTATCCTCAGACATGGGGGCCCAGGAACCACACAGCTCTGAGGTACGATAGTATCCCAATGGAAGGGCAGCCTGAGACATGCAGGCTCAGAAATCACATCTCTCTGAGAGGAAACTTCCTCAGCAGAGGTGTTGCAACTCCCAGGGGAGGTATCCCCAGCTGAACTGAGGAGCTCAGGGGCCTCAGCCCACTCTTTCTTCTCACCACTTCATTGCTTCTTTACTTCTTGGTGTTTTCTGATGAGAAAGTCACACAAGAAATCTCATGAAAGAGATTTATTGGAAGGTCCAGGGTGTAGAGGGATGAATCCAGGGATGGCTGTCCTCTGCTTTCTGGAGCAGAAATTGGAGAAAGAGGCAGTTCTGATATAGGATTTCTGAGGGGGGCAGAACTTTTTAGGGCAGATTTCCAGAGTGCGGATTGGTAGGATGTCAAGTCCTGAGCTTGTGGGGGAAGAGGACTCAGGGATTGATGGGTTTTACTGCTCAGAGATTGGTGAGTTTCCTGCTCAGGGATTAGTCATCCCATTTTCCCTGCATCTGGCCCATGGATTAGAGTAGGAAGTCCTTCCTGGCTGAGCTGGTTTTTGCTGATGCACCATCTCTGTGGGGCTGCTGGATGGGGGCAGGGCTGGAGAGGAGGTGCTGCCAGTGTGGACAGCTCCCGTGGGACAGCTAAATGTCTTAATTGTTAACATTTATTTTAAATTGTGAAAAATTTGAAGCCAACAACAACAACAACAAAATCAGCAAATAATGTCTAATGACCACCAGCATGCAGCTAGCTGCAATGTCTAATGGGCCACCAGTGTGCAGCTAGTTGCAATGTCTGATGGGCCACCAGTGTGCAGCTAACATGCTGCTTTAGTCTTCTACCAATTTCCACCATTGCTGGATCTATGGTTTTCTTGACTATTTGAACTTCAAGGCAAAAAAGTGTCAACTGTGACACTTTTTCTCTATTACTGTTGAATGTGTGACAACGGGATATATTTCTACATAACTGCCACGGCTTCATCATACATAATAAATTATGTTTAATTCTTGATCATTTTCTAATCCATGTTTTACATCCCAATTGCCCAAATTCTCTCTTTCCGCTTCAATGGCTTTTTTTTTCCTCAAATAATCCAACCAAGAATAAGTTATCAGAGTCTCTTCCATCTCCGTTGTTCTCCTATGAATGGTTAACTTGTTGGGGGGGCTGAGCTGTTAATGACCTGTGAGTTCTGAAACCTGTGTGGTAAAGCAAGCCTTTATATATAAACTGTTAAGCCACAAGGCCCTGACAGATGGTAGGTAACCATCTGTAGAAGCCCTTAGCCTACATGTTTTGGCTGTTCTGAAGCTAGGTTTTCCAGGAAGGAAAGTGTCCTGGTTAATTTAGGAGGCCACTTCTGAGTCCTCAAGCTTATAGCAGGGATTCCCAGGTCAGTTGTTTAATATAAAACTTTTTTTCAGGTTAAGAGACTGTTGTTAATCAGTTCAACTCTGGAGTCTGACATCATAAAGAAACAGTGTAGAAGACTTTATTCCAGTCTGTCTTCTGGGGCTGGTGAGTTTCCTGGGGATCTTTTTGTCTCTTTTGTCAGGTGGGCAAAAGCAAGACTTTACACTCAGGCCCACGTGTGGAAACCCTGGCTCTGCCTGTTACCTGGGTAACATGTTACCTTGGAAAACCACTTCAACTTTATTATAATTGGCATTCTGAGATATGGAAGGGACAGAATCCTTTCTGCTTGTCTTATGCAAGTGACTGGTGAGCAAACTGACACTGGGAAGCCATTAGGCTTCTTAAACTTGATGACAAGCCTTCTCACACAGCCATGTGCATGAGAATCACTAGGCCTTGGGGTTAGAACTAGAGAGTCGTAATCCATAGATGAGACCTGGGAGTGTACTTCCTATCGTGGTGCCTTACGAGATCCAGGAGCACTTGAAATGAACCCTGAAGTCACAGTTTACTTACCCTTAGGTAGTTCTTGATGGCAGTTAGGATATACCAGAGCCCTTTTAACCACCCACACTGACAACCTCAATAATCTCAGGCCTTCCATGTGCTGGGTATTTTTCTATCCACATTTTATAGATGAGAAAATTGAGGCTCGGAGAAATCAAATAAATCCCCTGAGGTTGAGTAGCTGAGACAATACAAAAATATTGAATGTGGTAATAGGAAGCTTAATTGAAAAGTACTTCTCATTGATTCGTAGATTTAAAATGCTCCTTCTTTAAAATTTAAAAATTCTTTGGACAAAAGATTATTTCTACTCTTGGTAATGTACAAGGGCCGTTTCCCATTCTGATCAAGAAGATATGTGTAAAGTCCTATGTGTTAGCTATTCTGAGAAATGAAGGCCGGCTATCCAGAGAGCAGTTGAATGCTTGGCAAATGGTAAACCACATGGGCTTGTTGAGTGGAGGAATAAATATCGTTTAACAGCCTCTGGTGTGTGCATATGTTGCTCCTTAAGGCTTTAGTCTGGTGATGGTTGTATCTTTCCCTCTTGTTCTCGCCAGCTACGGGTCCAACTGATCAGTTATATAGAAAACTGGAAATGTCAGGCCTTGATTTGTTGTCTCCTATCTAGCTGTCTCCCATAGTGACAGTGGGAAATCTTTGAACTGCAGCTCTTTGTGGAGAATCCCAGTACCAGTGTCATCTCCAGATTGTGGTAGAGACCATAGTCCAGCCTTTTGGCCACTTCAGACTTCTAACCGTTCACATAAATTACTATGTTTACAGAATCAACTTCAAATACTAGCTTGAATGTAGGAAAATGGCTTAAGTGTTTCAATTGTGAATGGCCTTTTTAGTCAGCTAAGTTAGTAATTAGCACAAGGGTTTGGTGCTATTTTGGCCAATTTGAATCTCAATATTAATCAGCTGAGGAAGGGAGGCTTAGGGCACTAATATACCTCACCTGTAAAGTGGTGCAAATATTTGCCTCTGAGTAGTATGAGGATAGATACAGTAAAGAGCTTTAAGTAGTAGGCATAAACTAAATAACATAATATTGCTAAAAATCAGCCCTATTACCTCAGTGAAAAGGAGGTCAAAGAACTTGCTTAAAAGAACAAAATTTTGAAACTTATCTCTGGATGCTTGGGAACTATTCCTTAAATGTTAATTGCCTGTGTACTATTACGGAAAGATCGAGGTAAACTCAGATTTATCAGAGTACTTGTAATAACAAGTAAGATTTTTGTTTAAGAATTTGTACATCATTGTACAAAATGGTATGTACATATGCAGTGTGTGTGTGTGTGTGTGTGTGTGTGTGTGTAAAATCTGCAGCATTCAGTTCTTTCCTTTATCGTGCAGCTTCAGATAGAATTGGGTTTGGTGGCAAGCATCTTTTCCCACTGGGCCATCTCTCAAGCATGATACATACATACATACATACATACATACATACATACATACATAAGATACTAAGATATATATCTGTATACACACACACACACACACACACACACACATATGTATATCTTAGTACCACTACCATCCCAACAACAGAAGACAAAAGAGAAATAATGAATAATGTATACTTGACGTCTCAGTCTCCATGAACCCTTGAACATGGTATTCAGAGGGCCTAAGCTCATCTGAGGCTAGTGTGTATCTAGGCACTAATCCTTAAACTGTTGGAATGAATATATACATGCCATCCCAAAATAAATGAGCTGCCACTTTAACTCAGAGATAAGGCACCATCAAAGGAAGGAGCCACATGATGTTTCCAAGACTCTTTGGGGGTGTTTTCTTGCTCTAGACTTCAGAATTCTTTTGGAAAAAAATATAAGGCATGGGCTTTAACAATGGTGACAAATAAAGATATTTTCAATGAGAATTCTGGTGCCTACTGATCGGACAAGATTGCCAAGGTTCATTATTCTTTCAACTAATGGAAATGTCAGTCCTTCTGAGTGTTATTACATTATTTAAGTTGGAGAGAAGAAACACCCAGTCCTAAAGGAGCATTTCAATAAATCAGCTTCTTTGACTATCTTGTTTTGATATCATTGTGGCTGAACTCCCTGACCCCCAAAAGGCTGCTATTGTAGGGCTGTTCGATAAGGCCTAGGTGAATTTGAACTTCAAAGAAACAAAGCCTATTTTAGCATTAACGTATCTCCTCATGAACATACGGATGGATAAATCCCTATTTCCTAAATAGAACAACCCTGGATTATGGTGTAGGACAATGCTTTTTGTGCTTTTGAGTAATTGTATTTTGATTCTGTGATACTGAGCCTGAGACACTTACTATATCCTCCCTCCCTTTTCTCCTCTTCCTCTTTGCTTTGAGATGAGGGCTATGTCTTTATAGTCAAAATCATAATCCTTCTGCCTCGGCTTTCTGAGTACTGGAATTATAGATGACCCATTCTAATGCTCACACAAGGAAGGAAAGGGAACGGGGGAGCATTTCTTCCTCTAGAAGAGTCAGTCTTGGTGCTTGAATGCTTGTTGTCACTATACAGATTGCATCACAGTGTTGTACCTTAGACTGGGACCTTAGGTTAAAGGGGCATGTTTCTTAATTCCTGGAGACTAGGTGACCCAGATCAAGGTATTGACAAAAGTGGCCTTTCCACATAGGCTTTTCTTCTTGATTTGTGTGGCTTCTCTCCACTTCTGCACCTGCTTTGCCTTTGAGCCAATCTTCCCCTCTGTGTGCCGATCACAGGCTTCTATGCAGTCCTAATAATATTTCTACTAAGTGATGGAGTTAGGGCATATGCTAACAGACTTGTTTTAGTTTAATTATCATACTTAAATGTCTATATCAAATATGGGTACTTTTGAGGTACTGTGGTTCAGGAAGTCTGTGTGTGAATTCTGACAGGATAGAATTCAGTGTACAGCACCATCTGAAAGCCACTGAGACAGAAATACCATGGACAGGGCTTTCAGCGAGCCAGGCTTATCCACTTGAGTGCCAAGAAGCCCAGAGAGAAGAACAATGTCCCAGGTGCTTCTAATCAGGAATATTAGACTTATGTCTCATAAACTTGAGCATGAATTGGTGTCATCTGAAGAACTTATTTAATGCCTCAGGTTTTTGATTCTAGACTTAAGGCACACTCCAGACAGTGATGCAAACTGTGCTAATATATAAAGTTCTATAGAAGGAGGAATGGATAGCTTTGCTTACAAATTTCTAAAGCACTTTTGAGACCAATCCTTTCTAGCTTATTGGCCTCTTAGAACTCAGCTACCCTCGATAAATAGAGGTTTTAAGAACACACTTTACTCTGTATAGAAGTTCCATAACTATAGCCAGTGAAAAACCAATATTCTGTCATTATGTGTCTTCTTTGAAATGGGCTGTGATTAGCTGATAGACAGTCCTAAAGGGCATATTTATAGTAATGGAACTGTAAGTTAAGCTGTGTCTTCCCCTTAGTTTGGTGGGCTTAAGAATACTTCCTGTTAGGACCTAAGAGAAAATTATATGAGGGCAGAGCTGCAGTTTGGTGCTGGGGAAAGCCCAATGGCATCATAAAAGGCAGGTGATTTCTTCACATGATAGACATCTTGTCTATTTGTCTGCTGTTTTAAAATTGTTTTCTTTCTTCATTTTCCCTAACTCACCAATAAAACCTGAGATGGGTGTAATTTGAAGGAATTCTTTGCCAGAAACATTTTCAGGTTAGTTTCTTGTTTGTTTAGTCTTTAAATCTTTGGATAATAAAGAAATAGTCTGAAAATTGACATAGCTTGGCTATAGCTAAGGCAGAACATGAAACTGTTGTGGAATGTATGCTTTGCATGATCGAGGCCTGGTGTTTGTTCTAGACCCATTCCCCCAAGCAAACAACAACAGGGAATCTTTTTCACCCTGTAGTCTACCTACAAATGCTGGCCTCTTGAGTAGTCTAATACTCAAGCCTGGTTGTTATTGGTTTGTCCACACTAAGGATTGAATATAGAACCTTATACATGACAGCAGGCACTCTGTCACTGAGCTATGTTCCCAGCCATTTTATGTTAGTGTTTTTTATTTTGAGAAAAGGGGTCACAATGTTGCCTAGGCAGACAGGTCTTAAACCTGCATTTCTCTTCCTGCTTCAGCCTTCCCAGTATGTGCTATCACAGGACTAGCCAGTGAAGTTAGGTCAGTTCCTTGATTTGATAATAAAAATTCACATAGAGGAAAGATGTGCCACTTTACTGCTATCCTGTTAGGGCTAACCAGTGGTGTGACTACTAGTCAACACCTTTAATCCCAGCACTAGAGGTGGATGTTTATTACTAGCCTGATGGAGTCATATGAGAGTCTATCTTAGTACCACTACCATCGGAACAGCAGAAGATAAAAAGAGAAATAAGGTATACTTGACATCTCAGTCTCCATGAAACCTTGAACGTGGTATTCAGAGGGCCTAAGCTCATCTGAGGCTAGTGTGTATCTAAGCACTAACCCTTAAACTGTTGGAATAAACAAGTGTTGGGTAACTAGGGTAGAGGTTGGATATTTGCAAAGACCCAGCATCCACTATTTACAAAACAGGAGGGCAATACCAGTGTGAGCAGGCTAGACGTATATCTAGGACTGAAAGCCAGGGAGGCTAAATATCTCCATTTCTTTGGACAATCCACACAACCTGACTTAGGGAGCACAAGACAAAACTGGATAAAGGAGATTTTTTTATATTTAGAAGAAAATTAAAGTTAAGGTTTTAAGCTTAAAAATGAGTTTTCCCAGATTGCTGTCTAGTTTCTGATTCAGTAAATCTGGAGTCTACCCTGGCAACTCTGGAAGTCCTCCCCAGATCCAGGGTTTGGATCCCAAGATGATGCTCCTTCTGTTAATTTCCCTCCAGGGTCTTTTCTCAGCAGGCTGGAAGCTTGATCTTCCTTGAAGAGCTCCTTTGCCTTCTAATATCCTACCGGCGAGCAAGGATTTTGGCAGAATAAGAGGGTGGATGGGAAGGAGGGACCATCAGGGATTTTAGATCCTTGGCTTCTTCCTTACAGGGATCACACAGGATGTGCCTGCTCCATGGCCCAGAGATCACAGGTCTTTGGAAGGTAGCTCTTTGCCAGCAAAGGAGATAATGCTTCTGCTGGCAGAAAGCTCAGGGCCTGGCTAGAACAATGTTTCTTTACCCCATTTGTAAGTATTATTCACTATAATGTTCCTTGTGATGGGGAAATGGCTTACCTCATAAACTATTAGATGTACAAGCAAGCATGAGGACCTGAGTTTGGATCTTCAGCACTCCCAGCATTTATTTCAAATATGGGTATAGGGTATAGACCTGTAATCTATACTAAGGAGGTGCAGGATCATGGATCTCCAGAGGTCATTGACCAAAAATCTAGTGGAATCGAGGACCCAGATTTAGGGAGAAAGCCTAACTCAGAAATACTGTGGAAAGTGATTGAAGAAGACACCTGATGTCAACCTCTGGCCTCCACATGCATTTTTACCCATGGAAGCACATGCACATATGCACACAGCCTTATGAGCATGTACATACGTTGCTAGTGTGCATACACACATACCCATCCAGACCCCCACTGCCCTATGCAGTAAACTTCTCGTTCTTATATGTATGCCATTTATTTCTTGCTGAAGTCTTGCTTCATAATTGCTATCTACCCATTGGGCTAGCTTTTCAATGCACTTGAATCTACTAAAGGACTTCCTGGGCTCAACATTTTGCCCCTGTACAGAGTTCACAGAAGTTTCGACTGCCCATATCTGTCATAGGGTATTACAATATGGCCGATTTCTCCAACGTACTGAATTAGAAAACCAGCTAGAGTTCTAACATTTACTTAAGCACGTTTTTTTCCAAACCCCTGATATAAAATCTCTAAAGAAGGACTAGCAGGTCCCAGGTGACAAAGCACAAATGAATTACATATGATCCTAAGGACAGGAAACTTAATTGAAATTTGTAACTTTCATTTAAGTGATACCTTAAGATCAACATAGAAAGGAATATATGCTCCAAAGGAGAATTTTGCAAGGCAGCCTTAACTGGATCTGTCTCTGAATTTTTCCTGCCTCAGTATCTGCATGGTCAATTAATCTCTTAAAGTGATGACTAGTGGGCAATTTATTTGGGGAGTACAAGGGGCTAATTGGTAATATTGTTACACTGAATCTTGTGGGCAAAAATTATGCCTGTCTTTTAAAAATATGCCTTTGGGATGTAGAGAGAGCTGGAGTGCCTTGGGCCTCAGAGGAATTCAGTCTGCCAATGTCAGAATTAATGAATAATATGGAAACTTAAGTGTAGGATGGATAGGGTGAGGAATGCATTAAAGATTAATGGCATTAGACTAGTGGGAGAGGCACATTTTCTGGTGATCAAAGGCTCTGAGGCTTTTATCTGTGAGTGCCTGTGAGAATGTTGAACATCTTGGAATTTGTCATATCGCCTTTGGTTAAGTTTTATCACCCTGCTATTCAGGAAGACACTCCAAAGAAAATCTTCCACACTTCAGCTCTGATCTGATCATTCTTTCAACAAATATTTGGGGGACATCTACTCTGTGCCAGACGCTGATAAGAAAAAAACAGGATGGTGACAACAAGGCACTCAGTCCCTTCTCTCAGGGCGATTACACTGTGGTAGGCTAGATAAGGCATGCTTAAATAATAGAGAAAGTACACAGTTACTGTCTTAGGCAACGAGAATTCTTGTACTACTGTGTACTGGGACAACAAATCTTCCAGTGGCAAAATATTCCAAATCCTGTGTGAGACCCAATAAAGAACAATTTGCTTGTGGGGTTGGAGCTCCCCTCACCCCCAAGTCAGGAATACCCTGAGAGAACAGAGAAGAGATTGTGGGCTGATGTCCAGGTTGCTTTGTCTGTGGCAGTACCATACAGGGTACATCACAGGGAACAAACAGTTCATCTTGTGAGTCAGAGCCACAATTGGGCAGCTGAAATGAACCTTCCAAACTAAAGTAATATTCCATGGGAAAGCTAAGTGAACTCCAAGTATTTGGGAAGCTTTATCTGGTCAAAGCAGGCCTAATCTTTACTATCAAACTTTTACTGAAACCAATGTGCTTGGACTGGGGGAGGCAGGGAAACTTGAAGATGCAGTAGTAGCTAGAGATAGGAAGTCTTAGCAAAGAATTCTTCATGTGAATAGATGTTTTGTCCAGGGAGTTCAGGATGTATGAAGAGCTACATCCTGAACGGATATATAGCAGTGGTGGGGTGGCAAAGAGTAAGAGGTAAATGGAGGGAGAAACCATACACAGTACATGACAGAGAACTGGTATAAGGGGGATATTCAAGAATCGATGGGGATGACCTTAGCTGTGACTCACACATGGGGGATATGGAAACTGAAGAGGCCACCTCCTGTAGCTAGGCATGAATGCTAGTGGAGCAACAGAGAAACCAACCCATGTACAAAACCTTCGACCCACAATTTATCCTGTCTGCAAGAAATGCAGGAGCAGGGGGTGGGTCAGAGACTGAAGGAATGGCCAACCAATAACAGGCCCAACTTGAGACCATCCCATGGGCAAGCACTAATCCCTGACACTATTAATGATACTCTGCTATTGTTTTGCAGACTGGAGTTTAGCATAGCTGTTCTCTGAGAGACTCTACCCAGCAGCTGAGTCAGAGGAATGCAGAGACCCACAGCCAAACAGTAGATGGAGCTTGGGGAGTTTTATGGAAGAGTAGGGGGAAGAATAGTGGGCTCTGGAGGGGACAGGAACTCTTCAGGGAGACAAGAGAGTCAACTAACATGGACCCTTGAGGCTCTGAGAGCCTGAACCACCAACCAAAGAATATACACACGCTGAACCTTGGCTTCTCCGAACATATGTAGCAGATGTGCAGCTTGGTCTTCATGTGGGTCCCAAACAACTAGAATGGAGGGTGTCCCAAAAGCTGTTGCTTGTTTGTGGGATATGTTCTTCTCGGTGGGCTGCCTTGTTTGGCCTCAGTAGAAGAGGAAGCACCTAGTCCAACAAAGTTTTGATGTGTCAGGGATGGGGGATACTCAGAGGGATTCCATCCTCTCTGAAGAAAATGGGATGGGGTATGGAGGAGAGGATTGTGGGAGGAGATGACTAGGGGAGGGGGCAGGGATTGGGACATAAAATGAATAAAAAATGAACTGAAAGCTAAGATACTGAAGTAATGAAGATACAGTATTTAAAGGTTCAGTATTTATAATGAAGTGATAAAGAACCAGTATTTGGCAGAGATTTAGTCCATATGTGAAACAGCTGTTATTAATGACCTTAGGCAGTGAGATAGCCCTGGGATTGCTATTTTCAGTGTTCCTTCTTGCTGCCTTTATAGTGTGCACAGCAGCAAGGTAAAAGTTGGAGATGGTTCAGGTGAGAGAATAAGTGTGTTTTAAACCTGCTGTGAGCAGGATGCTGTGAACAGAGCATCACGGGATGCAGGAAGGAGACAGCCCTCCCCGTCCCCAAAGGTTATAGGGCTTCCCATTGTCTCTGTTATATTTTGGGAGTTTAAAAAGAGTGAATAGAAAATTCCATCTGCAAAAATGTAAAAAACCTTCATGATGTATATACATAGATTTTCTTGTCAAAACATCAGAAAGTAAAGCATGAAATGCAAAATACCCAAACAAGCAACTACTACCACTAAACTGTGCCTTTAAGGAATGAAGAAATAGTCAAATGCAATATACTTTACAGCAAAATGAGTATGCAGTCCTTTCCTGCATGTCTATCCTTTTATGCTGTGTATCCCTTCTCCCTCTCTCCCTTTCCCTCCTCTCTCTTCTCTCTCTCTCTCTCTCTTTAATGATGCCCCTAAATGGATGGTTCTTTCTTCTGTGTCCTGCTTTGGTAAGTTTCTTTCTTTCGAAAACTCTCATTGATAACAAAAGTAACATCCAATTCCCAGTCTCCTGGGTGTATCAAGATCTCCTTAGTGGACAGTGTATTCCTACAAGCACCTGAGAGATAGGTTCTCACATTTATTACCACTTAGGAAAATGAAAATGGAGATCTAGGTAAGCAAATTTACCTTGTCAAAGGTCATAGGCATTAATGACTGAGCCAGGACTTGAGCTTGAACAGGAGTCTTCAAAAAGAAAATACAGTGTTGGTCTTGTGAGTAGCTAGATTTTCATACTTCCTACATTTTAAAGTGAACATGTATGTTCCTCAGATTTTGAGTTCGTGGGTCTGGGATAGGGAACAGATCCCACATTTCTAATAAGTGTCTGGGTGGTATGAAAGTAACTGGATGTTTGAGCAGCAGTGGTAAACAGTTGGTAAGACGGAACAAAATAACCCAAGGAAGGAGACACTAAAATGCATAGTATAGTGAGTCCGTCTCCTGGAGATACCATGTTGTCTCACGCTTATGGTTGAGCAGGAAGTTTTCAGTTTAACAGTGAACATCTACATGGCTCTGTTTCATTATGTTTTGTATTGTACATATGTATGTATTGTATGGAGTGTGAAAATATTCACTTGTGACATCTACAACAATCTGTAATATATTCCTTTTTGCACTGGGTTTTTGATAACTCTCCACAATGAGTCACATAGGTACTTTCATTTAAAATTTACATTATTCTTTATTTTCCTAATGATAGATGTGCAGCTTGTTTATGATGCAGCTTTACAAATGAAGTGAAGTGTCTTCTTATAGTCAGGTGCAGGATCTCCACAAGGGTTAGTTATGTAGAAATGAAATGATTTAGATCCCTTTGAAAAGTATTGACCTGTTGCCAGACTGTTTAATGTAGCAACCACAAGCAATTCAAGTGAGTCCAGGATTTCCTTCCCCATTTGAGGAGTATGAGATGGTACCCCATCTCATCATTATGTTTAACTTGTAGGACTTTGCAAACTGAACTTTACAGTATTTGTTTATTCACTGGTTGCTATTGTGTTTCGACGCTACCTGTTCTTGTTTTCATAATTCGTCTGCAGTAGTCTTTTTCTGCTTCTCATGCTGTTTCTTATGCTGGTTCATGGCAGGTGCCTATTGTGTTCGGTTGACTGTTTATCTTATCTTACAGTGTATCTATTCACAAACAATTTCTATTTGGGCAAATGCCACCTTTTCTTTTGTGAACTATACTTTTCCTTTGTGAAGAAGTGGAATGTAACTTTGCAGAAGCATTACTCTGCAGCCAAAGATGCCTGAGATGGAGCAGAGTTGCCCCCAATTTACCACACAGTATAGATGAACAGCACAGGATTGGTGCTTTATGGATTGGAATCGGATCCTTGACTGGAGTTTGCAGAACGAATTTTAACCTGTTAGCACAGCAGTTACTAAGATAAGGATACTCCATTTCCTCAGGGATTCTGGTTAAATTGCCATCCTATGGTGAGCAGTCCTTTAACTGTGAGGTCAGAAATTCTGATTTTTTTAGATGCCCACTATTTCATTTCACATGCATGTCAGTTGATACTTTACTTCCTGATGTCTTTCACAGGACTCATGAATCATATTAAATGACATGACTCCAAAAATTGAACTAGAACCTATGTGTTATAGATAGATCTTTCTTGGATTATTGAATGAATTATCTATAATATTTTATGTCTCTTCTGGGATGTCTATAATATGGGGTCAGTGGATCCGGTTCTACCTCTGTTGATGCATTGGAAACATTTGATCAGACAATGTAGTTTAAAAAGTTGCCTGCATATTCTGAAGGGCACAGGTTGTGGTGGACAGTTGCAGAAGACTAGACAAACCTTTGACTGCCTCTCGTACCAGAATGTAAATTACATATTTAATTAAGGTGAAGCATCATCTTCACTGACATGGTGGTGGCCATGTATGACCCAAGGGCTTTGAATAGTGCCTAAAACTATTTGGAGACTCTTTGTTGGGCAAATAGAACAATGTGCAATTTATGATGATCTTTATTTGACTGACAAAAGAATATGAAGTTGAATTCAAGGATCTTATGTAACAATACATATAGATAAAAAGCACACAGCAGATATAGAAAGAGCAGAATAGAACAAAACAGAAAAGGGATGAAAAAAAAAAGCCTGTATAGTCTCATGAAGGAGATACTGTTTCTAAATTTCAAAACCCTAGACTGAGAAGGGCTGGTTGGATATTTGTATTTGTTTTTAACTGTAAAGGATTGATTGAACAATTAATTTAACTGAAAAAAGTTGGTCCTTACAAGGGCAAATGCTTAGTTTAGTATTTTTTAAGTCTATGGAGAGAGATGAGAGACAAGAGTCTGCAGACCTCTGATCTTTGGCCTTTGGATAAGAGCTTTAGGAGTTGGACAGTTACCTGTGCTCTACAAACCTTAGGAATGTCTCCTGAAGAACTTCGGAGTCTATGCTTGGGATTAAAATAGGGTGCATTCTAGTATTTTCTGTATGTCAGTGTCTTAACTCGGTTTCTGTTGCTGTCAGGAAACACTATGGCCCAAAGCAACTTGGGGAGGAAAGGGTTTATTTTGCCTTGCAGCATCATGACAGAAAGCCAGAGCAGGAACTCAAGCCTCAGCAGAGACAGGAACTGATACAGAGGCCATGGAAGAAAGCAGCTCACCGATTTGCTCCTTATATCTTGCTTAGCCTGCACTCATGTATACCAGAGGACCCCCTGCCCAGGAGTGGCATCATCCATGGTTGAGCCCTTCCACATCAACCATTAGTAAGGAAATTTTTCTTCACAGACTTGCTAGCAGCAATCTGATAGAGGCATTTTCTCAGATGACCCTTGCTTGTTTCAAGTGACAAAAGCTGATGGGGACAGTCAATATACTCATCAAACAGCTTTGCTTGCCATTCACTGCTTTTCTTGTCCTGCCCATATTTCATTTATTATTTCTTTTTCCTGATGAGACACCCTCTATTTGTTTGGGATGATAACATTCCAGTCTAATACACTTCATGAAGATTTCATGTGGGTGGGCTGGTCTTTTCTCTTTAGGAATGGCTGAGTGACTCAGGCAAGGAAAATCAACATAGGACTATCTCGCTAGTGACAAGAGGTGAACTGGGTCAAAGAGAGGTCACTGTAGCAGAAGTAAACAAAGGCACTCAATGTAAGCCCTTTTGATTTAACCACTGTGAGAGAAAAGTAACATCTGCTGCACCATCTATCACCAAGAGGATAGGACCTGCCAGGGAGATGCCAACCCAGAAGAAATGCTGTTGATCGAAAAACCATGTTCTGCTGATGTGTAAGCCATTTCAGTTAGATTAGCATGTAGATCCTCTTTTAGTTTACTTCCCAACAAAAAGGGGCCTTGGTTAATACAGTGATTAATTTTTTTCAATGGAATTGATTCCTTTTTGTGCACCTATTTTTTTATTGGACATTTTATTTACATTTTAGATGTTATCCCCTTATTCCATTTAAACCCCCCCATGCAGGAAACCCCTATATTATCCCTTCTCCTCCTGCTTCCATGAGGATAAGCCCCCACCCATCCCCCACTCCCACCTCCCCACCCTCTAATTCCCCCACACTCAGCGTCTAGCCTTCATGGGATCAAGGATCTCCTCTCCCACCTATGGCAGACAAGGCCATCCTCCCTTACATATACAGCTGGAGCCATGGGTCCCTCCCTATGTGGAACTTTATCTTCTCACCAGAGTGTGCATATCTGTGATTATATGAAAGTACTCAAGTTAGAAAATGTCAAATTTATGGTCAAGTCAGAAGCATAAAGTTCAGAGACATTTTGTGATGATGTCATAACGTTGCCTATGTTCCCAGGCAGCTCTCGATGGCTCTAGATATCTGTTGCCATGTTGTAAGTTGTACCCTGCCACACCCAGTCCCCTTCCTTGTTTCAGGTTTACTAATGCTCTAACCACACAAGGAGGCACTGCTAGCCTGATAAGGATGCTAATTCAGCTTCCATTGTTCATTCCCACAAGACTTAGTTCCTCACACAGTTCGTTTCTCTCATTTTTCTGGATTTTCTGACAAAAGCAATGCTACAAGGATAAATATGCAATAACCATCCATCCTGAATGAAGGTCTTGGACTTACTCAGTTTAACCTAACTCAACAAATCCCCACTACCTTCACCAAGAAGAGAGGGGACTTCTCCACCTGCATCTAATGAGTACACCACTGAGGAACTGAGGCAATCTTGAGTGTTACTTGGGCCAATCAGTTCAGATCTATTAAATCTTTTCCCACAAAATACCCTCACTTCTCCAGAACCTCTAAAGGTGAGATCTGCTTCCTTGGGTGTATAATACCCAAAATTAACTCACAAGCCTTGCTCACCCAGGGGTCATGTAACTTTCTGGAGTGCTGGGAGTCCTAGTTCTAGGTAAATAGCAAAAATATCATGGGAAAGCACACTAGCCTATGAGTTTTGTCCATAAAAGTGTCTCCAACATACATCTTGAGGCCACTCAGCTGGGGAGTTTCAGGAAGCAGTCCTGATCAAAGTCTATCCATGGTCAGTATTTTAAATGTAGTGAAGCTTACTTCAAATTTGGCCCCAAATGGTGAAATTGGGTTTTCCCTGGCCAATCTCAAAACTAACAGGTGTTAGTTGAATTATCAACTCATATGTCTTTCGACTATGGCAGAGCACTTAGTGACCAGTATAGTAGTAAATCCCATGTGGCTTTGTGACACTTGTTACCTCTGCCATAGCAAATGATCCCCCTTCCCTGCCCCACATGACATGCAATCTGATTATTCTTAGATAGATAATCTTCATTATTTTTAATTTTTCTAGGGTCAAATTCTAACATTTTATAGTATGTCTGTGTGTATGCATGAATGTACATGTTTTTGGGTGTGTATGCTGCATGTGTATGGATATGTTGTGAAGTCCATAGGTCAAACTCTTTTTATTCCTCTGGCACCATCTTTTTTTTTTCTTGAGAGAGTCTCTCTGTCTCTATGTATGTATGGTTCTCTCTTTGTGTGTATGTGTGTTTATCTCTGTCTCTTTGTATCTCCCTCCCTCCCTCCCTTCCTCCCTCCCGCCCTCCCTCCCTCCTTCCCTCCCTCCTTCCCCCTTTCTTCCTCCTGGAACTCCATTTAGCCTAGCTGAATCTCTGACACAACCCCCAGGGATCCTCCTGTCTCTGTCTTCTTAGTGCTGGGATTGTGAGTGTGTTCCACTAGGACAAACTTCTTTGGATGTGGGTTTTAGGAATTGAAAATAGGTCTTTATACTGCCTGGGAAACATTTTACCAACTGAGCTATTTCCCTAGATTCCTGATGTATTTTTTAAAAAGAATTCTTCTCTCTGTCTTTTGGTTTTCTAGTTCCCTTCCTCATTTACTCTACCTTGTTTTGTAAATTTTGCTCATACTCCTTTATAATTGACATAAAGAATACACTATACAAGGGACTTTCTTAGACTTAGTATTCTAGTTTCAAAAAGAAATAAGTTAATTCCCTGTAGTGACATATTGTGAATATTTATATTCAAGGAGCATTTCAATCCTCATTTTCCTGACTAGGACACCAAGTCTCTGATTATTTAAGTGCATTGAAGCTTATGGAATTAAAAGGGTGTTAAGCTCTTAGCCTGTTGTGTCTTCACCTGGTGTTCAGAGGAAATGCAGAGGTATTCTGTTATTGCCTGGGGCCCAGAAACATGAACCATGTCCACAGGACCACAGATTCAATCCAATGCACACCATCTACCATCCTCCCTATATTTTCCTGATATATGAAGTACAGACAGCTATACATGTTGGATACTTTAATTCCTGGCCATAGGGGGACTGACTATAACACCACATTATTTTCCATCAAGCTCAAAGAATGAAGACAAGATTTGGCTTGGGGTCCTGCATTCTAAGGACAATGATGCCAAAAAAGAATAGCTTAAACAATGGCTGTTAGAAACAAAAACAAACAAAAAATCCCTTGCACTACAGAATTTATCAGCTTCTATTTTCTACAGATTGTTAGTGGAATGAGCCAACAAAACATTGAGCAGTCCTTGTAGATTTCTAGAAGTGTGATTTCTGATAGACATTGACAATGAATCTTCTCTGAAATACATAATTTATAGGTGAACCCTTAGGCATTTGTTTTCTCTGGGTTTGGAAAAGAACTTTGATACATTCTCTCTGTCCTCTTATGATTACATCTGCCCAACTGGTCCATGTCATGACCCATTCACACTTCATTTCTCAGTGTCTAGTGAATGTGTTATGTGTTAAATACTTTCAGTTCTCATATGGAAGGGCTGAACACATGCATCTGGTTTTTTTTTTTTAACCAAAACAGGAAAACATTTTTTCTTATGTAACATATACTGACCCTCTTTATTATCCACATGAAAATTTCTTGTATCAGGATAGAGGAAGAAAAAGGATGTAGGTATTGAACACCACAAAAGATTTGGCTATATCCACATCTAGAATCCTTAATTCTTCAAGTTTCAAGAAGACTTGTAAACATGACTATGAAATATGGATTTAACAGTTTATTTAAACTATCACTTTGCACAAAAAAATGTTAGATTTTTTCAGATAAGGAAATACTTGAAGTTATTTGTTCCCACAACTATTCATAGTTTTGACACTCTAGTAAATTATCACTTGTAAATCATCTGTATTTCTCCTGCTGTACATTTTGTGTGTGTGTGTGTGTGTGTGTGTGTGCATGTCCTGAGAAGAAAGCACCAGATGTATGATCAATAGGTGGATCGTAGACGAGGATTACAGGATAGCACAGTATTACTTGTCCTGCACTGATTAACTCTATCTGGAGTTACAAGGTTGAATAAGCATGGTGTGTCAGTGGGTTGACTCCAGATAATGATAAAAAACACTTCTCCATGCTGTCAGTGGGAACAACTAGAGGAAAATAACCCAGAGGCTGCCTCCATAGTTTGTTTCATGCTACATACACCCCACAAGCTAGAAGTACACTTACTTCTCTAAACATAAGCTGAGTGGGGAGGGTAGATGATGAAAGCGATCCACGTGTCTTATATATTTCTTTGTGTTTTTCTACTCTTAGAATCCATCATGCCAGACGTCTTACAATATAGTGTCAAAGTTGGGAGGTAGTGCTAAGGTGAGGAATGTCGAGTGTCTTTAATGATAATGAAAACAGCTGCTTAAATATATGACATGATCCTAGGGATAGGCCTTGTGCCACTTGCCTGCAGTATTGTCAGGTTCTATATAGCATATGGATATTATTGACAGAAAGGGAAAGTTTTACATTCTGGAATGGCTGTGGCCAAAGGTGTACTTAGGATTTTGTTCAAGCAATGGTTTTGTTTCTTTCTTTGACCTCCAAACCACCAATCTCAAAATTGTCATACAAGGAATTTATGTGCTGGAGATCATGCTCCTTCAAATTGATACTGCTGTTTTATTGAAAATACCACTGCTAGGACTGAACATGCAAAATTATCACTCCACTGTGAGCATGACTCATAGGTTCTCATTATGTGGTGGCTTAGTGTGACCACGAACACACCAGTGTATTTAATTGTCTTAGAGCTTTATGAGGGATAGATGACTGCCATTTACATTTGCAGACAAGAGGGTTGAGGGTCATGGGCATTAGGAGCTAGAATTGAGACAAATATTTATAGGCTGCAGAGGAGGAGGCAAACCAGGAGACAGCTTACATGCTGAACCAATCATCTCTCTGACCCCTCCCCCCAAAAGAATGTCTGATGTGATTGGATAATGGCTGTGAAGTGGGAAGAGGTGGTGATGATTTCCACATTCCTTTTATCTTGCTCTGAAAGGCTGGCTCTTTTACTTTGGGTCTCTAAAGCTTCTAGTGGCATCCCTTTGTACTTTGAATGTCTTCTCAACTACAGACCAAGGAAACTGCATTAGCCATTAAATTGGATACGTGGCCACACACTATTTTCTGACTGAACTTTCTAGTACTTCAAAGACTTGAAGTACAGTTTAATGGTGTTTTACCCGTCACTGGAATTAAAAGTCGAGTGCCATTGTGTGTGGGTTTTTGTTCCTCTTTTGGCTGATATTTACAGAAGTAATTCTACTTGAGGCTTGCATGGTATGTGTAGCAAGAAACAAACAATACAGGTGGGCTTCTTGAGGTACTCAGATTATTTATTGTCCCTCTAATATTCCTTGCTACAAAAAATCCACCTCCTACTCTTTGACCAACTGCAACTTTTTTTTTCTTAATAAAAAATAAAGAGACCTTAGGCCTAGCTCTCCTGAATTTATGTTACCACCAAATCATACAGTAAACACAACAGAGATATCATCTAGTCCTTAAGGTTTTTCAAGCCAAGGGAACAAAAATAGAATTGGTGACTATCGTCAGACATGGACTCTGAGCGTGAATATTTTCTAAGGAGCCATGGTAGACTCAGTGAGCCGACTCACATTCTTTTATGCCTCCATTTTAAAAATATACTCAGGTTCAGGCATTTGTAAACATCTATTGTTTATATTCTGCCCATTAGACTTTGTTGGTCTTTTACTTCATCTTCCAGGTAGATCAGCATATCTGCTTGGTGAGTCCCAGGCAGAGGAAAACAAATGAACAAGACAGACACAGCATCTGACCTAAGGAACTGGCTACTATCCCATCTTGCAGATTTTTGAGAAAGTTCCTGATACAGCTGGAGAGGCTTGGGAAATACTTGCCATTTACTAACTTGGTATGTCTAAGGTCAAATGTGCCAAGAAGAGAGGAAGATGATTCCCTCTCAATAATTAGCATAAGGCAATCTCTGTAGCTAGTCAGTTGTGACAAATAGATGAGGAATGGCACGCATAGATCAAAAGGATGAGGTGAACTGACTTTCATGAAATGAGGTATTGTGGGATTGATAGAGAAAGGGAAGAGGTACTTTCTTTCAGCAGCAGCAGATTCAAATCACTCAAACACAGACACACAAATACACATACAAGGTATGTAGACGTGAAGACTGTTAGTTGCTGTAAGAACTCCAAGAAAAATGGGAACAAGACACGAGGAAAATGTGAGGATGTCAGGGGCCTTGTTATGCTTGACTGGTAATATTTGGTGCTAGTTAATTCATCCTGTGCAAAGAAGAATTCAAATAGGAGGAAACATTTTCTTTAGAAATCTGAAAGATTGACCAGAAATGAATGTGACTGGCGCAGTGTCTGTGGTCAGTATTTGACATTTAGAAGGACTCGCCTCTGCTTGAATACATTTGCTTGAGAGACAGGGTGAATTCTAATGAGGTGTAAGTTGCTGTCACAGTGTTTATGATTTGATTTGAGGACCTTACAGCTGGTCTGCTGATGAAAGATTGGACTTTAAGATGTTTATAGTCATGACTTCTTGAAGATCAGGGTGCAGATAGACATGCAGGGTACATGAATAGACACGAGCATCTTGAACAAGCAGTCCTCTGCAGATGGAATAGAGGCTAATTGCCCATTATGTCAATGTGGCCTGGAACTGGGTATACACTAAATGGAGATATAGACATCTTGAACATAGCAATCAATCAGACTCCAAACTTTGAATAGATGAAGAGAAGAGTACTATCAGTCTCTTGCCTTTAATAGTAGTCATCATTGACAGATACTTAGAACAATACTCTTTTATCAAATAACCACTTTACAGAAACCACTGGGTTATCTCACTAGTGACTTACCTGTCTTTGGAGGACACATTAGCCCACAATGATGACTTAAAATGATAATGAGTACATTTGATTTCATGACATCTGTTGTCCTATAGTAGCTTAGCTGGGTAGTTTGGGTTTGGGCGTTTCAGGAAATTGCACTCAAGGTGTTGACTCAAGGTTTGGACCTCTGGTAGGCTGAGTTACACACAAAGTTGACAAGAGGTTGAGAAATCAATCTCATTCCTCACTTGACCTTCTCCATAAAGGAACTCTAATACCCTTATGATAGTTTTCATTCTCCAGAGTGACTTTTCCAGAGGGAATACATCAGAAACTGTGAAGCCACTAACCAAAGAGCATACAAGAGCTGGTCCAAGAGTATATAGCAGAAGACTGCCTTGTCTGCCTTCAGTGGGAGAGGATACACCTAATCCTATAGAGATTTGATGCCCTAGAAAAGGGAGATCACGGGAAGGGGTAGCACCTTCTCAGAAGTAAAGGAGAAAGAGGATGGGGTAAAGAACTCTGGGAGGGGGGAGTGAGAAGGGGAACAAAAAGTATTTAATAATGATCATAAAATTTAATGGATCATTTTGGCAATGTCTGATTGATTTTATTGGCCAATGTTATGTATTATGAGAAAGGACTTACAGTGTGTAAATATAGGGAGACAACAGTCATTGAGACTGTTTTGGTCACTGTTGACCATCAAATCTAATCAAGCAACACTTGCAGACTGACTTCTTGAACATTCTTCCAAATTTGAATTACCTCAATAAAAAAGACTGTACAAATGTATGTAAACTTTAGTACTTTCCCACACTTCATGCTCTATGTGTGTGTGTTTTGAAGTCACTCTTTACACAAAAATTTTAAAATGATTTTTAAATTTTCTATATATGTGAGTGCCCATGCACTCATTGAGGTGAGAGTACAATCTATAGGGGTTGGTTCTCGTCTTCAGCCACATGGGTTCCAGTGGACCAGCTCCGACTGTCAGCTAACAAGCACACTTACCTACCCACCCATCTCACTAGCCCTGATGCAGGCATTTTAAAATACGGCCTGACAGCATTGCATACAGACTCTCTCAGACACAATAGGTTGTCTAGCCTTTTGACCTTGAGACACGATACCATTGACAGATGTATTGGGCCGTGTTCATAGCTATCCTAGGACACATGCAGCCTGTGACAATGTAAATCCTCACAAACCCTTTTGTGAGTTGGGAAAAATATCCTCAAACCTGATGTTGAGAGATTACAAAACATTGACTTTTATCATTTTTAGTGAATACATACGAAGGTCATATTTACCACACAGGAGTGCATATTGTTCGTCATAAGTTACTAATATTTAATCTATAACTCAAGTCCTAAGTTTACTATCCCCTCAGAAAAAGAACCACAAATAGATTTTATAAGCCTGTGGCATTTGATGAGTTTACTAACCCTAACCTAGGATTGCTGCATCAGCATATATCACATTGAGACTACAGGTGCCTACAGGGGGCTTTTTTCCTTTCCTAGCTTAGTTCTGCCACAATGTCAGATGCTAAATTTTTTTCCCTTCTATCCCAGATTGTTATAGTATTTAAAGTTTATGTGTTCTCTCTCAGCACCAACTGGGGCTGTGGCCAAAATTCTGATTAGGAGTGGGTGTTGGGCTTGGAAACTATATATATGGCAGCTGAACAGCTGGGATAATCTATGTTTTTGAGAAAATAATTATGAATAATGCAAATTCAGCCATTAAAATGGAACGAAAGGATGACATCTCACCCAGTGGGGAGTTTAGGGAAAAGTCACAGTTTCAGATTTTCAGTGACGGGCCCCTCTGGCCAGGTGTCAACAGTATTATTCATTACGTACTAGTGTGATTTATAAGCAGAACATCTTTAATTTGAGCCCTGCAGAATAGTTGACAGGGAATTTATCCAATGCCAGCCTTTCTGGAGAGGCTTGCCCTGGAAGCTGCTCTAACCTCGGTTGGGTACACCTGTTGACTTCTCCATCTACTGTATTCTCCAATGTTGGCAGCTAATGGTGACTCATTTACTCTTTAGAATCTCTTACAATAATGATACTTCTGTAAGTCAGGAACTGCACTTTTCTAGGTCATTAATAAATTCCCAGCTCTGACCATACTGTATGTTACTAATACATTTCCATAATAAGTAAGGATATGCTATTCCATATAACTATAAAGAGAAGGTGTTGCTTAATATGAATTTAAAATCTCTTGTTACATAGTTCCAGGCATGATTATACTCAGATGCTTGAAGGTCTGTTCCTTCATCATTTCTTAACCCTGTGACTAGTGCTAGTGTTGGCTCTTCCCTTTGGATGTTATCACAGCCAACAGATAGCATCTACTGAATGAAGAGTAAGTCTCTTCCTCAAATGGTTCTAGCACGAATCTGGGCAGAACATTTGCTTTGCTGAGACCATCTGGGACCACCTACTCTCCCAATCCATTCATTGTCATAGGAGACACAGAAATACAGTAACTGGCATGAGCTGCCTCTAGAGCATGACCCTGCCTACAATGTGAAGTTTGGATGTTTTAACTGATGATTTGGATAAGAAGAGAAAATGATAGTGTTGTGGTCAGACAAACTATATAAGCAAAAGCCAAAAAGAACCACCTTGCACGATGAAGGCAAAGGCGTTGTAGCTGGCAGAGTCAGTACATTTGAATTCCAATTCCAGGATTTTTTTTTTAAAATTACAAATGCCACTTAACTTATGGTTATACCCAATTGCTTTCTTATGTTATCTTGTAAATGTCATTATTTTATGCCTTTGTATAATGAAGGCAGCTTCAAGCCAATCAGGGCAAGGCATCTTCAAATTATCTGGAGAGAGCAGGAGGAGTTGATGTTTTTAGCACTTCACATATTTGCTGAGAGGATTGACTTACCTTAGTGACAGAGTTGACTATAACTACAAGCTGCTGAAGCAAGAACAAGAACAACAAAAGCAATAACAACAGAAACACTGCCAAGTGAATCAGCATGGTTTCTGAACATAGAAAGCAGATATATACATTTATAAAGACAACGATTTTTCTAAAACACAATCCAATGTAGAAGTTAGCTGAGAGTAGGGAGCATGGTGCTGCCTTTGGCCATAGGTGCTTCAAGTCCAACATTAATGGTTTACTGGCTGTCCACAGTGTCCATAAAGGAAGCAAGAGGCAGACATGTCATATTTCACCTTCATTGATTCTATGCCTTTAATCCATCACCTTCATGATGCTAGCACCCCATGTCTCTTCATCCCATGCCCACCCATAGACTGCTCATATAATGTGCAGAAGTGGAACTCCCCACCTTTCACACATGGACTGATACCTGAACCCCAAGGTATTTACAAAGAATACTTTGGTGTCTTTGCACTGAGGTCATCTCTTCTGTCAGAATTTTAAATGCAATGCCAAAAACCTGCTAAGTAGTTCAGAAGATGATATATTATTAATTGCCACTAAGATTTACAGGAAGCCTGACTGTCCAGCCCCAGTGCCAGATACTTTACAAGTGTAATCTAATTTAATTGACCAGTATTTGTATAGATTAATAGTGGTGTGTGGAGGGTAGAGGCAATTTATTTGGTTCCCTCCTTGGAATTCACATTAGTAGCAAGGTTATTGCTTCCTTATCTCTCTTGAATAGAAATAAGTGGTCAGGAGGTTTCGGTGTGTGTGCTTCCTTCCCCAGACTCATATCGTTCAGAATCTGTCTGCTACTATGAGCAAGGTGTCCATGACTTTCTGTCCCAGCCAGATGTTTCAGGCCACAGTTGGAGGGAGACAAATGTGTCCACTGGAGCCGTCTCCATTTGTACCAGTGACCTTGTGTTTGGCAGTTTGAAATTAAGCAGTTAGGAAATGCTAGGGTTTTTCACAGTTGGGGTGGGGAAAAAAAAACCCTTTACTTACATGGTAGTTTAAAACACAGCCAACAAAACCATTCTGTTCATTTAGTTCCCAGATTGGAAAAGCAAATAACAAGTATTCAAGAGTCTCCAACCCACAGATATTTAGGTAATAATTGGCACACACACTCCCTAAAGTGAGCCTATGCTGTCAAACGTGAGACCATTAAACTTCTACTTAGTGAGTAATTCTTTTACTAAAACACAGGCTCTCATTCCAAACTGCCCACTGGGCCTCAGGACAATAACTATCTCTGCATTGTATCTTATTCTGTGGGTTAATTGCAGTAAAGTACTATGGTATGAGTTTTAGCTTAATGTTATCAACTGGAATTATTATATATAATAATAAATGTTGAAATGTAATTGTTATCATTGATATTATTATTAATCTATAGGTTTGCTCTGTAAGACCTTGAAAGATAGTATAGCAAGGTCATTCAAATAAGAGGGCTTCAAATAAAACCAGAAGCTTTTCCCATCTGAGATTCTCACCTAGACATAGAATGATCTTCCTGTATGTGAGCCTTGTTCCACAGGATAAAAATCACTTCAAGTCAGCTGTTGCTTCTGCAGAGTCTTGGCAGTTCCTGGCAGGAGGAAGTGGTTTTCTTCCCAGAGGTGGGGCAGAACCCTGACTCTGGGAAGGCAGGGAGAGAGTAGTCAAACCTGCCTGGAAAGGATATAGAAATAAGTGCTGAGGCTGCCTCTGCGTGTAGACTATGGACTGTTCCAGTCTGTCGATCTGCTATCAAGGGACTGCTGGAATTCACAAAGAGGTTTTTACTATGCAAAGATATAGAGTCTAAGACTGCACACCAGAAATTTTGAAAATACGTCACCTATGAGGGAAAAATCATAGATGACTTTCCATGATCTAGATCTCAGAGGACTTAGACAGCTGCCAATTATCTACAGTTAGTGACATTTATGACTCAAATAAAGCAATAGCAACTTTATTTTATTTTTATTTTTTGGTACAACAATATCCCTCAAAATAAGTTTCCCTAACCTTTAGATTTTTAAAATTTTCTATAATACTGAGAAATATAGCAAGAAAGGGAAGAATCTGAGCTTAGACTGTAACATGTTTCTTTATGTAGAAATGTAGGCAGACAGGACGGAAAGGCCAGCAGTAAGAGTGATGACATTCAACTCCACAGAAACAAGTGGGAATCTAGAGGGAAAAGCACTGGTCAGAGTTGAGTAAGTGTTTGTGTTCTAACTGGCTCTACCCTACTTTCCAGTTCACAGCTTAGTAGTAGCCTTGAAACCAACAGACCTGAAGACTAGCCATGTGGAGAATGCTACCTCTAAGCAGAGCTGTTTCAGTCTCCTTTCCTACAGAGTTCACTATTTTAAACATTTAAATTTTCACAATAACTTCATGCAAAAAGTATTACATTTATATCACTTTGCTCCATTACCAACTTTCTCCCTATAGGCCTCTCCCAGATTCATGATCTCTTCTTTAATTGTTATTGTTATCAAAAACTCTAACACACACACACACACACACACACACACACACACACACACACACACA
>NW_021627678.1:0-20352 GCF_004785775.1 Grammomys surdaster | reverse complement strand
ATTTATTGTAAAGATTGCCATTTCTCTAGGTTATATTGCTTTTGTCCTTTGTGAAACTACTGTTGACATAGTTTGTGATGCTTTTTCTGGATTCTCTATTTATCTACATTGAAGTGTTTGTCTATTCTGTCACCAGAATGATGCTGTCCTTATTACTGTATCTTTACCATAAGTCTTAGGAGTCGGTAGTGCTGACTTTAAACTTTGAATTTTCTACTTTAACTTCCTTTTAGCCAGTCTATATCTTTTGCTTGTTATTAGAAACAACTAATTAATCAATTGGTTAATTAATTAATTATCATCATGTAGCTTTGACTGTCCTGGAACTTAGTATGTAGATCAGATTAATCTTATCTCAGAAAGATCTGCCTGCCTCTGCCTTCTTAGGGCTAGAATTAAAGTTATGCACCACTACACACATTCAGCTTGATATTATGAAAACCTTACTGAGATTTTTATTGGCATTTCACTGAATATATAAGTAAGCTATGAAAACCAGAATCTTGGCAATAATGAAGCTCCCTTTTAGCGATTGTTTCTTTCACCTGACTTTTGCATTCAACTTCACATAGGTATCATACATGTGTAGTTGACTTTACAAGTAAGCTTTTGTTTTGTATGGTGATAGTGTAAATTATATTGTACAATTGAGTTAAAATTTTGCTACCATATGTGATTGGTTTTTTATTTCTATATTTTGTAACTTTACTTTAATGACTTCTTAATTCAAGAAGTTCTTTTGTTATTGTCATAGGTTCCTTCATTTTTTTATGCTAACAATTCTGTTATCTGCAAACAATTTCCGACTCAATCAGTAACACTTTAATTTACTGTCTTTGCATTTGCTAGGACTCCAAGTACAATGTGGAAACTAAATGATAAGGGGCCTTTTTTGTACTGTATTGCTTGGAGTAGGAAGGCTTCTAGTTTTGTGAAATTAAAGATAACATTCCTTGCATTTTTTTATGGACATTCTTATTGAGTTGAAGCTGTCCCCTGCACTGAAAAGCAGTTGCCATTAGTAGCAATCATATTTGCTAAATGCTTTTTCTGTACTTCTGATGGGATTGTGTGGTATTTTCTTCTTTAGCCTGTTGATGTGGTGGATGACATAGTTTTCAAACATTGAACCATGCTTATGTTCATTCTGTGGGCAAATCCTAACTGGTCACATTTTTCCTATTCCTATGGATTAAACCTGCTTAGATTTTGTTGAGGGTTTCTATATTAGCGTTTTGTGTGGCTTTGTAGTTTTCTTGCAATGGCTTTGTCTGATTTTGGTATTTAGGTGGTACAGTCTGTGTAGGATGAGTTACAACTGAAATATTTTGCTCATAAAATGTGTGGTAGATTTGGCCAGCGAGTAGATCTGGGCCTAATGCTTTCTAATTTGGAAGCTGATTATTATTTTAATTTTTTAGCAGACATAGGCCTATTGAAATTGTTTGTGAATTCATGTGCAGTTTTGACAAATTATTTCTCTCAAGGCATTGACTCACTCCTCACTCCAAGTTATCAAATTTGCAAGAATGGATCTACTCTTTGTATTCCTTTATGATCCTTTCAGTTTATATGACCTCTGTAGCAATGTGTCCTTTTTATCACCAAGATACCTCTCTCTCTCCCTCTCTTCTTTTCATCTATTCCACTTTTCTTTCTTCCTTGCTCCCCTTGTATCTTACTCAAGCTTGGTAGAAGCTTATTGATTTTTTGAAAACATTCATTGATTGGTTTCTTTGAATTATCTCTATTGAATTCTCATTTTCAATTTCATTTAATCAAATTTTGCTCTAGTTTCATTGTTGATTTTCCTATCAGCTTTCGTTTTCTAGTTGCCTAAGGCAAAAACCCCACATGGCTTCTTTTGTAATAGTGACACCCAATGGAATCCATTTTCACCTCATAGCTGCCTCTACTTGGTTATCCCGACTTTGATAAGACATACTTCAATTGACTGATTTCATTTAGCTCAGTCTATTTGAGCTTTATCCTTGCTTAAATTAAAATATTTTTAAACTTCTTTGACACATGTATTGGTTAGAAAAGATCGGTTAATCTTTTGAATTTGCAATGGTGTATTTTATTGTTGAGTATGGTATGTCTTAGTGAATCTTCTGAGTGAACTTGAGAAGAAAATGCATATCTATGTCACTTTTGATGGCATTGTCTATACGTCTTATCCAGCTCATTGATGATGCTATTGAATCCAACTTCATCCTTGCTGGTTTTCTGAATCCAACTTCATCCTTGCTGGTTTTCTGCCTTCCAGCTCTTTATACTTCCAATGAAGGAGTGCTGAAGTCTCAACCCATAAGTTGATTCACTTATATCTCTTTACAACTAGCCAGATGTTGCCCAAGATAACTTACCAACTTGCTTCTCTGTAATTGAGCACATACTTGACAACAGCTATTATGTTCCTTGATCATTGTATAATGCTCCACTGTATCTTTAGTTACTCCCTATTTTCACATATACTTTGTTTCAAATCAATGTAGTTGCACCTATTTGCTTTTCATTAATGTTGGAGTGTTATTTGTTTCTCTATCTACCTGTTATTAAATTTTTGATTGACATGAAATAATTGTACAAATTTATGGAATACTCTATTATATTTTTTGGGATCATATCAGCATAATTGGCATATTTATTATCTAAAATAGTCATTATCTCTTTGTGACAGAAACATTCAAAATCCTTCTTACTGTGTGCTTTCAAATAAACAATCAGTGGTTACCAACCATAGTTTTTCTGCTTTTGGTAGCTAATATTCATTGTCAATTAGATTACATTTTGACTCACCTATGAAACAAACTTCCATGCCTGCAATTATAGTGTTGCAAAGATGTTTAACTGAGGAAGAAGATCTACTACAAATTAAGGGAGCACTACCTGTAGGCCAGGGTATCAAAATTAATTAAAAGAAGTGAGCTGGTCATCAGCATCCTTCATTCATCCTCTACTTCCTAATCTAGAGACACAATGTGACAAACAAGTATGCTTTCTCCATTAAAATGCATTAAACCCTCAAACAACGAGCTAAATAAAACCCTTCATCCTTAATTTAATTTTATCAGGTATTTTGTCACCATAATGAGAAAAGTAATTCATACACTGCTGTACTATTAAAACATTGGAAATCATGCCACATGTATTCTACCATCTTTACGCCTCCCTTACCTTCCCTTAAGATCTCTTTTTGTCTTCAAGTGGTCCCTGTTCTAGTTTCAGGACTTAGAAGTGATCTCCAACCACTTATATTTAAAAATTAAATCTAAGATCCAAATATGAGAACATGACATTTTGTGTCTGAATCTGGAACACTTTGCTTAACAAATCAATTCCTAGGTCAGTAACATTACTTATCAATGTCAAGATTTCACTTTTCTTTAGACTGCATAAAATTTCACTGGGTACATTGCAACATTTGCCTTATCCAATCATCTAAGCAACTTCTGAGTTTTGTTTGTTGGTTTTTGTTTTCTCCAGTCACACTTCAGTCCCGACTGGCTTGAGTCATTCATTTGTTATGTGGACTAGACTGGCTTTGAACTCACAGAGAGATCTACCTCTCTCTGCAGTAGTTCTGGGATTGAAGGTTTGTACCACCAGCCACTCCTGGATATTTTTAAGTTTTTATTTGTGGAATTAGACCTACTATATCTGTCACTTTTCTATTTGTAGCTCTCGGGTTTTGCTCCTGTTGTTTGTCTTATGTTGTGAGATACTTTTCTTAGGGAGACATGAACAAATGTCTATTCACCCCAGATAGGGAACTGACAACATAGCAAAAGTCATAGTTCAACTTGATGAACCAATGAGTTCTCCCTCATGGAAAGCTAGGGCCATCTAGCTTTAGAGGTTCCCTTTTTTTCTAGGTCAGCTTAGCTCTTTTCATATTAGATCTAGCTTTCAGAAAGTTTCTGGTAAGGGTAGCCTTGTTAGAATAGACTGTTTTAGCATGAGTCAAAGTCCTTCCTTTTCTTCTCAGTTCTGCTATCACCAGAGATTTACTCCAGTATTACTGTGAAAATGGGGTTATGAAATTTACAAAAGTGTGAGGATCTTAGTTAGATCTCTGTGAGCCAATGGCTGGTTAAAACAGTGTTTCAGTTTCTGTTCCACACTTTGTCTCCATATTTGCTCCCATGAGTATTTTATTACTTCTTCCAAGAAGGACCGAAGTGTAACTGCTGTTTCTTTTGTAACAGCCGTCAGGTTCTGTTACTTTGTAAAGGCCGGCCGGTTCTGCTGCTCCGGTCCGTAGGTCAGGGTCTAGCAAGAGAGAGAGTGGGGACGGAGGAAGGGGGAAAAAGGGGCGAGAGACACAAAAGATAGATACAAGACAGAGTCCGGTGGAGTCTTTTCAAGTCTCTTCTTTATTCTCCTCTCTTCTTCTATATTCTCCTCACTCCTTCAGTCTCCTGACTCCTCCCACCTTCTCACTCCTTCCACCTCCTACCTTCTACCTCCCACTTTCTACCTCTTACCTCCTACTTCCATCTACCTCCTACCTCCATCTACCTCCTACTACTTCTATAGAAGGGAAATCCTGGGTATTTATACCCTTTACCACGTGACTTGCCCTCGTGGACAAACTCAACTGAAGCCACTACATCACATGCCTTGTAGCCATGGATACCAGGAGCACCTTGCAGCTGGGGGCACTAAACAGTGTAACAAGATGTTTATCAGAGTGCGCTCAGCTATTGCAGGCTGTTGAAACAAGTCTCTTGTCAGGGTATATGGCTCGAGATGGCTGTAAAGATGATAGCCACTTTTGGCTAAGAGTCGGCTCCCAACACCGAAGCACCCACACTTTGGTCTTCCTTCTTCATGAGCTTCATGTGATCTTTGAGTTGTATCTTGGGTATTGTGAGCTTTTGGGGTAATATCCAGTTATTAGTGAGTGCATACCATGTGTGTTCTTTTGTGACTGGATTACCTCACTCAGGATGGTATTTTCTAGTTCCATCCATTTACCTAAGAATTTCTACAATTCATTGTTTTTAGTAGCTGAGTAATACTCCATTGTGTAAATGTACCACATTTTCTGTATCCATCCCTCTGTTGGAGGACATCTGGGTTCTTTCCAGCTTCTGGCTATTATAAATAAAGCTGCTATGAACATAGTGGAGCATATGTCCTTGCTATATATTAGAGCATTTTCTGGATATATGCCCAGAAGTATATACCAGGATATGCCAGGAGTGGTATAGCTGGGTCCTCAAGAAACTGAAGGAGAGGTCGTCTGGAAACTGTTCTACCTGGGTATCCATCCAATGTACAGTCACCAAAGGTAGACACTGATGTGGATGCCAAGAAGTGCATGCTGACAGGAGCCTCTGTCTCCTTAGTTGTCTGCCAGAGCCTGACAAATTCAGAGGCCAATGCTCACAGCTAACCATTGAACTGATCATGGGGTTCCCAATGGAGGAGTTAGAGAGAAGACTGAAGGAGTTGAAAGGGTTTGTGGTCTCATGGGAAGGGCAACAATACCAACCAACCAGAGTTCCCAGAGTCTAAACCACCAGCCTGCAGCCTGGGAGTAATTAGAGAGAGACCCATGGCTCCAGCTGTATATGTAGGAAAGGATGACATTGTTGGGCATGGGTGGGGGAGGAAGTCCTTGGTCCAGTGAAGGCTGGATGCCCCAGTGTGGGGGAATTCGTGGGTGGGGAGATAGGAGTGGGTGGGAAGGTGAGGGCACATACTCATAGAAGTAGGAGGAGAGGAGATGGGATAGGGTGTTCCTGGGTAGGGGGTAATGAAGAAAGAGGATCACATCTGAAATGTAAATAAAATATCCAAAAAACAAAAAACAAAACAAAACAAAAACCCAAAACAACAACAGAAACCAGTGTTTCAGCTCTCAACCATGGCCATACTGATCCTCCACCAATTCATCAGTTAGACTAGCTAGCTCCTCCATCTCCTTTGTCAACATGTCTCTTCATCGGTGACACTGATTAACACTGCTTGATGATATACTTAGCTCCTCATTAATAGAACTATCCAACAGAGGGATGGAAGGGATAATTTTGTAAGTCAGTCTGAATCATGTGCCTTACCTGCGGCCAGGAATGTATAACCAAAGTTAGGAGTCAGTGGCGCTTGGATGGAGTATCAAGTGCCAAAAAGGCAAAATAAATAAATAAGTAGATAAATAAAAATCACACCACTGACATTTAATTCTCTACCACATTCCTCCTAACACATTTTCTGTAAAGAACTCTGATTTTGTCAGTAATCTTTCCCAAATCCCTTAGAGGGAACTGAAGTTCTCAAGGTGAAGCTAATTTGCTCAAGGTCATCCAGTGAGTTAATGGCTAATTCATTTGGCGACGGAGGTCTATGGTCTCCTCTTGTAAATATCTGTTCTCATTGTATCATTTGGCTTCCCAGGTGCCCGATCAACCCACTTCCTTTTTCCCCTTCTCATTTCAAGCATAACTATTCCCATTTAGTAAATCACATCTTATTACAGAATTATAAAGTTGAGTGGCCAGTTGTACTTCCACACATAATATAAAACTGACCTTGTGTGTAATGTATTGGAATTCCATAATGCAGGTTAGCCCAAGAAAATGAACTGTGACTTTACACTGAAGTGAGAGATGGTGCGAAGGGGGATTTCTTTGACTTATTCTGGAAGACACACGGGTGATTTTTAGAACTCACATTCTTCTGCAAAATGATTTGTCTCGGTTCAATAACCAGGGTTTGGGCTTTATGAGCTGAAACTCTTAGTCGATAAATGCAATGGAAATTATTGCAAAGAAGTGAGCTCTGGCCGTGTTCACTTCAGGCTGTCTTAGCATCTCATGTCCAGCTGGAGTACATGGTAATGTTGTAGATCTCATCCTGAAAGATCAAGGAGGTAAACACCTGCGAGCATGAGGAAAGTGAAAACAAGGCTAGGTAGCAGTCCATATGGATTCTGTAGACCTGGAAAAGGTTCTCTCTCTCTCTCTCTCTCTCTCTCTCTCTCTCCCTCCCTCCATCTGTCAATAACTCCCTCTTTCCCTCTCTCCTTCTTCTTCTCCCCTTCCCCCTCCCCTACTCTGTGTAAAACATAGATATTTAGAGATCAAAAAAGTAGAATTCCATTAGGGTTTCATACATGTTACTGTAATAGGACAAAGGTACATTTCACATCATTTTTAGATCCAAGGAAACTGACATGTATCTGGATAATTTTGTTTCTTCAAAATGCTACATTTGTTTGTTTGCAGGTAATACAATATGACTTTTTATAGGAAAATAAGTAATGTACAAATGATTACAAACGCTGTCACATAGAAACAAAATTATCATGCATCTTAGGACAGATAAAGGAAAAAGCAAAAAACAAACAAACAAAATCACAAAATAGATTCTCTTCATATTAATAAGAAAACATATTAGATATCTTACTATTAATTACTGTTCAAACTTTCTCCTGTTAGATGAGGTCTCAAGAGATAGGTGAAGGCATTTCATGGCTATGATGCATTGAAATTCACTGCAGTATAACGAAGAATGTTGTCACTTGATATATAATCCCCCCCATAAAATAATAACATAGCCTAAATTACTTCATTTTTCCATGTGTTTCATAATATTGAATATTATGAAAACTCATAAATGATTTTAGACATTATTTTATATATTTATATTAATACATATTTACATGAGAAAACAACTGTTGGTAACCAGCAAAGAATTTTTTGTGCTAGGAGCTCTCTGAGACTGTAGACACAAATATGGACTCTGTATGAGTCTGAGCTAGGCCCTCCATGTATACTTTATGGTTGCTTAGCCTGGTGTTCTTGTGGAATTCCCAACAGTGGGAGTGGGCACTGTCTCTGACTCTTTTGCCTGCACTTGGGACCTTTTTCCTCCTATTGGGTTGCCTCCTTCAATCTTGATAAAAGGGTTTGTGCCTAGTTTTATTGTAACTTGTTAGGCCATTTTCAGTGGATGTCCGTGGGAGGCCTGCTCTTTCATTTGAAGGAAAATGGAGGAGAGAATCTGGGAAGGAGGGGGGGTGTGGTGAGGGTCTGGGAAGAGTGGAGGGAGGGAAAACAGAAGTTGGGATATAATCTATGAGAGGAGGATAAATGAAAAAAAATCATGTAGTTTTAAAACTAGTGCTACTCTATGACAGCAGAAGAGGGACATACTGTATACATTTTAAGGTTATAAGATAATGGTGAATTGAAATTTCTTTCTGTATCAATGTAGAGAATATGACATTATCAACAAAGAACATTTAGGTTGACAACTGTGGCAGATAGATAATAGCTTGCTGACAGCCTTAAAATGAGATGGGTGATCATGTCTGTCTTCTTTGTATATCTGATTTCCTGTGAAATGTTATGAAATGGTCTCAAATATATGTTGATTTTTGATTACTCATGTCTTATAAACATACTAATTGACAATCACACCATTCAGAAATCTTTAAGGTATAGGTTGAAAAATAGGTATAAATTGCCTTTAGCAAAAAGATTTATTAACGTAGTAGAAGAATTAAAATAATCAGTAATACCATAGCTTCAAGTGCAGTTGTCTCCTCTTGTGCAGCATCATGGCTGGACCCACAAAGCTCCATCTTAGATCACCATTGTGTTGGATGGGACACTGGGAGCTCAAGCTTGTCCCACTAAGCCACACTGATGAAGAACACAAACTACCTGGCCATGTCAAGGGGTAAGGTGACTCATAGAGAAGGTTGGAGTCATCAACATTGAGAACATCTAAAAATGTACATGTATGTATGTGTAAATCAAAGGGTTAAGATTAGGGTTGATATCAATTTGCCTGGCAAAGGCTACCCAGAGGATTTCCAAGTTTCATAAATTAAAACATATCAACATGCCATAATGAATGAAAAATTATGTTTTCTATAGAAGATAAGAAAAATTCTTTAGTAAAATACATGATCACATGTTGCCTATACAATGCCATGTTATATTACTACTTGGACTGGTGATTTTTTTATTCCATTAATGACATTCTAAGCTGTGCAGTCCACAGTGTTTATAAGCGTGACATCAATTCTCAGGTTACCATGTGCTAGACTTAGTGAATCTGTATGGGGACAGTCCCAGAAATTTGTATTGTGATTGCGATGTAAACAAAGCTTTACATACAACAAAAACATCCATTAGAATCTGTATTCTGCTAGTACAAGCTCTAGAGATGCAATGGTATTTGTTAAGCTTTTACCATGCATCAGACAGCTTCCAGAACTCACCTCATGAACAGAATTATAGACGTTAAAGAGCTCTTGTTATTCCCATTTAGCAAAAAGGAAATAGGGAGCAAAAGTGAAGTCTTTAGTCAAGATCATGTGGCTAGCACATACAAAGCTTCCTTTTCCAGCATCCTACTCTATAATTCGGATGCTTAGAAAGATGCTCAACCTCAGAGGCAGTTGAGTTACCATAGACTCAGACACTTTTAGAACCAGGAAGAATTTCCACTGTTTTGCTTTCTATTCACTTGAAGGTAAACCCTGCCCCTTTGCAAATTTAGTAAAGGACAAAGGGAAGATGAAGTAATTAAAACAAGAGGAAAACCTTTCTGATTCTTTCCTAGTAAAACAGTGTTTGCCAATATATGCTGCCTAACGTACCCAAAGATTTAGAGGCTAGCATTTTCTTCTGTCCACCATGTGCAAATCAGTCCCAAACCAGACTTTTTTTTTTCAACAGCATGTTGCAATACCAGACCCTCAGAGATCAGCACACTGACTGTAATAGCCAAGGTCCCATTTCTTTCAAGCTTGTGGTTATTATCTGAGTTGGTGTGATCTGTCTAGGCAAATCATTTCCTTTGGCCGTGAACAACATCTGGAATCTGTTTGCTTTGTATACATTATCCTAGCAGGTTCAAGCAAAGACCTGGCTCCTTTATTCATGCGTTTTTAAATAAATCATATGACTGTATTTTACTTTAGTGGTGTCAAAGGGCATGCAGATGCCATGGCATGTGCATAGAGGTCAGAGGAAAACACATAGTAGTCAGACCTCGCCTTCTACCATGGGAGAATTGGAGGTACTCAGATCAGTAGGCAAGCACCACATTGACCCTCTGAGCCATGTTGCTGCTGTCAGATACAGCCTTTAAGTTTGCTTAAGTCTGCAGTAGGGACAAAGCTGCACTGGCAGAGATCTTTTCTCAATTAATTGGCCCAAATGTGGGTATCTCTCAGTTCCTTTCCCCCAAACCAAGGTCCATCAAAGCCCCATTCTAATTTTGGAAGATGTTGTGTCAGTGTTTTATTAAACTCTGTCTTGCATGTTGCCCTGAGAACTGGCATGACATGCTCACAGTCTAGGTTTCTAGGATGCTTCTTTCCCTAAAGAAGAAAGGATCAAGCCTTGATTTCTAGTCATATACACAAGCCTATGACTCAGGATTCTGTGCAAAACATATTGCAGATGCATGCCTCTAAAATTCACTCTTTGAAATTGTCTGAATGAGGAAGTCTTCTTTGTGCATGGGTGCAGCCTAATCAGGTACACACTGCATGAAGAAATTCTAACCTGTGGAAATGGCTTCCTTCTCGCCTTGATAGAGAAAATGCTATTTCATGGTTAGGACCTACAGAAGGGCCTGAGCCTGACCTCTGGGTTCTAAAAGGTGTTTCTAGTCAAGAGTTGGTAAGAAAATGAGCACCATAACCCTACAAATATGAGGACATGCATTCTGCTATCAATCAACAGCCATCTGGAGTTAGGTCTTTGCCTAGTCAGATTTGACAATATAGTCAACAGAGACCTTCATTTCAGCCTTTGGAAACCCTTGAGTGGAGAACCCAGCTGGAACACACCATACACTTGACCCAAGGTGGCTGATGAATTTGTGTTATTTTAAGTAGCTAGGCTTGTGGTAATTTGTTATTCAGCAATAGAAAACGAATACAGCCTAGAACATGCCTAGTCCTCCCTAGAGAATGGTCCATTATATGGTGGTAATTTCTATGACTGATGTACCAAAAAATGGACAGTGACTTGGTAACAAATGGAAAGCTACATAGAAATGTTGTGATTCTCGTAGACAATTAAATTTAGAGGGTGGCATATTGCATTATCATCATCCCTTCTTGCTCCTTAACCAGTTTATTTGCTCTCTCCCGCTTGCATTATTACATTACATGTCTGTTCACTGCAGTCACAGCCCATGGTTTTCTGGATCCCAATGTGTTTAGACATTGATTTAAATTCTTAGTTGTATATCTTGATTTTTTTTTGAGTTATCCTATCCACAAACATCGCAACATCCCAAAGAATTTCATGTTTGCCTAAGCTGGATAATTTAATTTCTTCCTGTATTATAAGACAGATACAACCCTAATGAGAACAAAACCTCACCACAATCTATATATAACGGACTATCTCGGAGACCGGAATTTAGCAGCTCAGAGTCTAAATCAATGCATATGAAATGCACAGCAGCTGGAATGAGGAGCCTGTGTTAATCTCATCAGTGGCAGTCTTGTTTTCTTTCTTAAGCATGCTTAAAGATGGGTTTGAAAGCACCTAGCTCCATCACAAATCTTTCTCGTCTTTCCTTCTTGCTGCCCTAGATTTGTAATGAGCTTGTGCTTTAGAGAAAGAGAAAGGGAGAAAATAATTGGAACTGTCTCTTCTATTACCACCAAGTCCTATTTTTGAAGATTTTTCTATTATTTAACACCTTCCATTTGTTTTACCTTGGATGTGTGATTCAGTTATCAGAAGCCAAAGAAATTGAAATATAACGTAGAAGGCTTCATCACAAACATCTAGACTCAGGAAAACCCAAGGCTCTTAGGGCCCGTTTTTTAGGGTCTTTTCTCTACAAAGGAGGCTGGCTGCACAGGGGCTTTAGGGGACCATCCTCAGAGACCAGGTGTCCTCACCATGGTCCTCAGCATGAATACACATTTGTTAGGCTTGCTATGATCATGGACTTTTCAAGCTGCCTGCCTTGTGAAGTTTGATGGGCACGTACCTGGGACTTGCACCCATGTGATTGTATCCTCCAGGGTTACCTGACTAACAGAGCCTAAGTCATTTTAAATTTCCACCCTGTCAATTCCATTTACCCTTTGGCCTAGAAAGAGGAAAGGACTCAGTTCTGATGTCTGACGTGCACTGCCACAACTTCTGTGGGCCAAGTACTATAAATATCCAGCAATGCTTTTCATTATATGACAACCTAGTCCTCCCCAGTCCCACTGAGGGAGAGCCACCCCACAATTTCTGCTACTACTGAGGCAGCTAGATACCTTGTGTGCAGTAATTGTTGGCAATGAGAGCTGGTATATTGTTCTGTATGTTGTTATAATGTGAAGCTTCTCTCCAAATCTAGCTGTTGAGCAAGACTTATCTCCCCCAGTTCTCATAAAGGCCAAAGGAGCTCATGTTAAGATAATTAACACTTGGAGCTCACTATTGAAAGAAAACATGACTTCTCCATTCCGGATTGCTTCACAGACTGGTAGACTCCCTCCCCCACCCCAACCCACCCCCAGCATGGCTGAACATTTTCTCAGAGCAGACTATCTTAGGAGCCACATATTTTATGACTTAGCCCTGGAAATCACAAACTGCCATTTCTACAGCAGCTTTTTTGGTTTTGAAAGCAGCTAATTCTGTTCCTTATGGGAGGGAACAGTGCAAGGATCATCTTGGTCATGGTTTACCAGATAGAAAAATATTGTGGAATTGGTACTTAGGAAGTGTATTTTCTTCTTGCTATTCATTTAAAAAGTGTTTCTTTATTGTGTGAGGAAATGAGTTGAAGTATGTGTGTGTTGTGTGTGTGAAGGTCAGAGGACAGCTTGTGGAAGTGGTCCTCTTCTTGATGAGTACAAATTTTTTGTTATGGAGGATACGTTGAAGGGAGAAGATATTGAACATGGTGATAAATGCCTTTCCTATCATGATCCTTACATCTGAATCCATCTGAATAGAATATATCAGAAAAAAATACTGAGAAGGCACTTAACTCAAGACTAACAGTATGGTGAAGAATGGATCTAAAGATGGAGAGATTGGGTGGGCAGAGAGAGCAAGTCAACAGAGGAAGGCCAAGGGCAGGGACCGTGAGAAAATTGATTTTTCCCACTCTTGGATAGAAGAAAGAGTTGATTGACTGTAGCAAGTTGACTGTGAGAGAGAGGCAAAGATGACATTTGAGAGTGGAGAAATGGACAGCCCATACACTGAGTCCTTTGTAAATGCAGTAGAGAGACATTAAGACATTCTTACTAGAAACTGAATATAATATAGAGTTTGGGCTGAGTGGTCTTGCTTCTAGGGGGAGAAATGGATCATTATTTCAGCTCTTCTTACCTTCAGTTCTCTCTGTCTCTCTGTCTCTCTGTCTCTCTGTCTCTCTCTCTCTCTCTCTTTCTTTCTCTCACTCTCTTATTCTTTTAGATATAAACATTATGTTTCAGAGTAGACATCTCTTTTGTATGATGAGGTGCTGTTCATGTTTTTCCCTCTTAGCAGATGATTAATATCATGAATTACACACACGGTGTGCACATTCACCCCTTTCTTACGTTATGTTCTTCAGATTCCTCTCTCTTCTCAACATTGTGCTTTCTGTGGAATTTCTTTTCTGAATGTTATCTCTATATGCTCATCACTTTTCTAAAGCATATCTAAACATGACCAGTCAGTAACATTCAGATGAACATAGTGTGTTCATCTGAAGGAAAAGAGTGGATGCTCTGAGATCACCCACTGCTGACCTTCATGCTTCTCTTTCATTGGCTACACTTGCCTGTTGGATGAGATTACAGGACTAAGTGCAGCCAAAGGAAAACATGATGCTTTAAGAAACTTGCAGGATTTTGTTTACCCTCAATCATTAACTCTCTTCTTGAATCAGCAATCTTAACTTGTAAGTGGTGATAACTTATAAAAATAATTTCAGAGTATGATGTACCACACAGCCTTGAGGCTACTCCTCACTCTTCTATATATTTCTTTAAGGTAATCAGCGTCTTTTCATGTTGGGCAACAGAATCAGTTCTAACACCTTTATGCCCATGACAAAAATATGAAATCCAGCTAGTTTATGTTTTAAAATGAATTTCTTTCCTGACTATTAGGAGACTAGAGAAATTGAATATTGGGAAAACAACATTTGGTGAGAAAGATCGGCACCTCTCCATGCATGAAAATGCAACAGCTATTTCATAATGTCTTCAAGTAGTGACTTCTTATGTTAAAATACCCATCTGGGTAAGATTTCTCCCTCTACTATATAAACTGGGTGTGGCAATAGGACTGGTAATTACAGTATCAAGGATCCAGCTGTGTAGAGAACTCTAAGCCTGTGTTTAAAAAACAATTCCATGTAGTTCATTGATTTTGCTTGCTCCTCTGTAGTTGGAAGAACTAAATCTTTCAGAATGAAATCTGTGTGCTGTTACCAAAAGTTATACCTTTGCTTTTGCTTTCCTATCCCCAACCTCCCTAAAGTGTCAAGGAGTAGGATATTCGGTGTGTATGAGTTATTAAATCTTAGAGGAAATAGCAACAAGCCTGAAGATTCTATGAATCTTATACTTCCCGGAAAGATGCCCAACTTACATGTTCAGGGTAACTTGATACGTAAGACGGGAGAACTCACAGGTGAAATTTCTCTGCATTCCATCCTCCAGCTCAGGAATCAGGCTTACAGTAAATGTCTGAGTTCAGAGAGTGTACCCAGCTGAAACCTTACTGTGAGAACAACTCAGAAAAGTTCTGATTAAAGCCAATAGAGCCTTTAGCACATTCTTCCAATATTGAATCAATTCAACCTTAACTTTCATAACATACCCTTGACTTTCATAAAATATTATTGAGTTTTGTCTGTCTTTTTACCTGGGTGTTATTATATACACATATCGTAAAAAAAAAAAGACTTTATAGAGAAGAGTTAACTTCGAAGCGATAATGCTATTTGCAATATTGCTGGGGAAAAATGCATTAACAAGCTGTCTTTAATTGATTCCAGCTTCCTTGATCAAACACTTGAGCTCTGGTTTCTGGAGTTGGCTAGTTAGGAGTAGATCGACTGAGCATTGGTCTTTCCCTAGATGTTCAACGACAGGTTGAAAAGCAACATGATTCAAATGCTTTGGTCTGTTCCGCTTTCTAGTGATTACGGACACTGGCCATCTTCTTCGTCTACTACGTGGACTTCTGCTCTGACAGAAGCAGTGGTGTGTTATCACCCTCATAGCCAAGTGACATACAGAGCTTTTGCTTATAACCTTCCAAAATTCTCCATCTGTTCTCCTAGGCACTATGAAAGTTTCTTTCTTGAGAACCTTGGCATGATGAAATACTAATGAAACTTGGCCTTATAATGACATTGTTTGCATTGGATGGGAAAGCACAGTGTTTGATAGCACAGGCCCTGGGTTCAGAGTTCATCCTTAAGCCTTGCATGACTTTAAGTGAGTCCCTTCATTTCTCTGATCCTTGGCTTCCTCATTTCTAAATAATAAGCCATTAATAATAGCTGAATTTAAGCAAGAGAGTTGGTGCTAAATGCTTGGTTCTGTCCAGCACAAAGTAAAGGCTCAAAAATACCTGGTGCTATTTGTAGTAACCATGACTTGCCTTATAGGTGTAACATAGATCTCCTGCCTCCTCTTGCATAAACTGCTTTTGGTTATTTATTGTATCCATAAGAGAACATAGTCTCCTTGTTCTAACTATTAGATTGCAGATCTTCTGTTGTAGGTGAGAATGAAACACCCAGAAAAGAAGTGGAAACTGCATTAAAATCATAGTTCAAGTTTCTTGTTAAGATAAGAAGGTACAGTTTTCCTTAGATGTTGCATATCTTTTTGCTGATGAGTGAAATGGAAGATTTTTAGATTCCCACACTATTTAATCATATCAATATAAAGCTGAATCATACTGCCTTAACTTCAGTGAAGTATCATCAGTCTGGTGTACTAGGTGCTTCTATTATGTATTAATGCGATTATGCCTTATAGTAAAAGGGGAGGTGATATTTGTGCATAGTAATATTAACAGCAATAAAAATAAATATGACATGAACTATATCGAGGTACTTCCCATGCATGATCCCATTTAGTTTCTATTAACAACATACTTTTATTAGTCAGTGTCTTCAAGAAGAAGAGAATACATAGTGTGTGTGTGTGTGTATGTGTGTGTGTGTGTGTGTTTATCAAATCAACATATGCAATATGGTGGGCACAGTAACTAACAATAGCTCTCACACACAGGAGACTGAGAACCTAATAGTTTCTTGGATCTTAAGGCTGGGTGCCTGTGCTGGTTGGTTTTTCTCAATTCAACACAAGCTATAAAAAAAAAAAAAGCTATAGGGAAAGAGTGAGCCTCAATCAAGGAATTGCCTCCATCAGGTTAGCCTGTGGACATATCTATGGTATATGATATTTTGTTGGTTGATGATTGATGTAGGAGGGCTCAGGCCATTGTGGGGAGCCCTGGGCATGTGTTATGGGTTGTATAAGAAAGTGTACTAAGAATGAGCAGTGGAACAGGCCAGGAAGCAGTGTTCCATGATCTCTGCTTCAGTTCCTGTATTGGGTTCCTGCCCTACTTGTGTCCTAGGATTTGTAAAATGAAATAAATCCTCTCTGCTTCAAGTTGCCTTTGTTCAGTGTTTTATCACAGAAACAGAATCACACTAAGACAGTCCTCACCAACCAGAGCAGTCCTACAATAGCTGTCTTATATGACAGAGGCCAAAAAACATGGTAGCTACTCAGTTCCTGAGGCCTGGTACCTCAGCAGTCCCAAACTGATGCCTAAATCCCAGAAAATAACTGCAGAGCTGCTCTCCATGCTGGAAGCCTGAAAGCACCAGTTCTGATGTCAGAGAAGGAAGCAGGAGCAGCAACAACAGGGTGAATTATCTCTGCAGCAAAGAAAGCAAAAGGTGATTAACCTCTACCACATTGTCCGTCTTGACTGCTATCAGAGGATGCCACCACATTTAGGGGTGGGTCCTCCCAGCTCATTTAAGGCACCGAAGACAATTGCTTAAGTGAGGCTTTCTGTTCACATGACTCTAAATGGTATCAAGCTGACACAACGAGTCATCACAGTTGCTCTCAATAGTATTAACACAACTTAAACATATAGAACAGTGGTTCTTGACCTGTAAGTTGCAACCCCTTTGGGGGTTCGAAGGAGCCTTTCACACAGGTTGCCTAATATCATCTGCATATCAGATTATTTACTTTGCAATTCATAACAGTAACAAAAATTGGAGTTATGCAATAGCAATGACTATAATTTTATGGATGGGGGGTCACCATAACAAGAAGATCTGTACTAAGGGGTCATAGGATCAGGAAGGTTGAGAATCACAGATAAAGGGGCTGGAGGTCAGACAATCTGGGTTGGAATTCAGCCTATGTGACCTTGATCCAGTCACTCTTCACATTGCAATTATACCCCCGCAAAGATGGACTTTGTCATTTACAGATAGCTTCCAGAGATATAGGTGACCTTGTGTGTGTCGATGTAACAGCAAAAGCGTGATTCATGAACAACAATAGCAAACAAATAAATTAGAGAATATTGAAATTCTCAGATTTTGCTCTGCATTTTTAAGATAATGAAAACCCAAGCCATTGCCTAGGACACATCCAGTGGAGGATAAGAGGACATAAAATGGCTAGCATATTTGAAACTGTCCAGATAAAGTGCTATCAGTAAAGTAGAGTCCTGGCAATGCTCTCTGGAAGCAGCTAGGATTAAAAAGAAGTATGCTATGCCCTCCGTAGGAAACTCTCTAATAAATGCTTTGGATGACAACCAGTCAATCAATCAACCAATCATTCAATAAAGTATGACAACTCCGGAAAGGAATTTAGCAGTTTGTTACAAAGCTAAACTTAATCTTACCCTCATATCCTCCATTCATATGTTTTTAGGTGTTTACCCAATTATTTAAAAAATGTATACCCCCACCAAAATCTGCAGGTGTATGTTTATGCTGGCCTTGGAATCACACTAGGACAGTCCTGTAGTAATTTGTAATTACCACAGAGTGGAAGCAACAAGGATGTTCTTCAATGTGTGAATGCATAAAAACAGTATGGTACAGCCACAAAAAAGAATATTACTCAGCCACAAGGGTAATGAGCCATTGTCTTAGTTAGAGTTTCATTGCTGTTGAAAGACACCATGAGGGATGCTACTCTTTTAAATGCCAACACTTAATTGGGGCTTGCTGACAATTTCAGAGGTTTAGTCATGATGGGAAGCAAAGCAGTGTGCAGGCAGATTTGGTGCTCTAGGAGCTGATAGTTCTACATTTTGATCTGAAGGAGCCAGAAGTTCATACTGGGTAGAACTTGATCATTTAAGACCTCAGAGCCTGTCCCTACAGAGACACATTTCCTCTAACAAGGCCACACCTCCTCCAATAAGGCCATACCTCCTAATAGTGCCACTCCCTATGGGTAAAACATTGAAACACATGAGTCTATGGGGGCCAAATCTATTCAAACCACCCTAGCTATTAAGTCATTAAATGATATGTGGAAATTTAAGTGCAAATTACCAAATAAGAGAAATAAGTCTGAAAGGCTATGAATAATTACAACTATAAGACATCTAAGAATGTTAAACTTTAGAGATGTTTAAGTGATTAATGTCTGTCTAAGGTTTAACAGGATGCAGGGGTAAAAGGTGAACTGTGGGAAATTTTTCTTTAAAGATTTTCAATACACCCCAAGGGCTATTACGTTCCATCTAGTAAGTGTACAGACCATCTGTTGAAATCCACTGAACCTTTCAGCACACATAGTGAGCCTTAACATACGGAAGTTCATAAAACAAATTCAGAGGAGTCAATCACTGTGAGTCCAGAATAAGGAAGAGATCAAGACTCACTGCACTATGATATAGAAATGACTTCATAGAAGAGGAATGTACAGTTATCAAGTTAACATAAACATCTACAGTCATCTAGAAGTTAGGGACCCTCAACTGAGAAGATGTCTCTAGAAGACTGGCCTGTCGGCAAATGTCGTGGGCATTTTTTGATTTAATGATTGATGTGGGAGGGGCCACCCTACTGTGTGTGGTACCACCTCTGGGCAGATGGTTCTGGGCTGTATAAGAAAGCAACCTCTAAGTGGCTTTCCTTCCTTTCTCCATAGCCTCTCCTTTAGTCCCTCCCTCAAGGCTCCTGCTTGAGTTCCTGCCCTTACTTCCTTTCATGAAAGACTACAAACTACTATCTGAAATATTTTTTTTTCCTCTTCAAGTTGCTTTTCCTCATAGTTTTATCACAGCAACAGACACGTCAAGGAGGACAGGAATAGATTAATCAATGTGGCACTGAACTCAGAAGTAAGTGTGATCTGTAAGTTAAAGAGCAAGTAAGTTACACTTAAATACTGTAGCTTAATTGGTAAAGTTATGTTCTATAGGCAGATGAGTTAAATAGGTTCTAACATTCATACAAATATTTTCCTAAAATAACAGTTAACACACTGAGTGCCTGGACCTTGTTTCTAATGCTGCTCTAGGCTGTGCTTGAAGAAAGGAATAAAAATGATTCTTAGAAAGGATAGGGAATATGGAAGATGAGCCTAGAATACCTAACAGTACAATAAAATAAAGAAGTGCATAAAAATAGAGCATCTGTAGTGATGGGTTCTAAGGACCAAGGAGCCAACTGAACATGCTACCAGAAGAAAGTGAGATATCAGATGACAAATTGAATGAAGTAGGACTGGGGAAAGTAAAGTGCCTGGCACACAAGCTTGAGGAGCCAACTTATAGTCCAAGCACCCAGACAGAAACCATGTGTAGTGGATTTCTGGTGTAACCCTAGTGCTAAAGGGAGAGGCAGGTGGGTCCAGATGATTGGCCATTCAACCTAACTGAACTAATGAACTCTAGGTTCAATGAGAGACTTTGTCTCCAAAAAATAAGGAAAAGAATAACACACAAAAGTACCCAGACTTGATCTCTGACCTCCAGGTGCACAGATATGCTTATACACCTACTGGCAAGACACCCTCAGCCAGGTGACTAGGGTTTCTCTAAACACAAGCACAATCACTGCTGTCCTCTGGAGTGCTATTCCTAATCACCTAAAATCTCAGCACGAATCTTTAAAAAAGTCATACAAATAGAAGCTGAGCAGTGCTCTATAAATTATTTGTCAAATTCTTCAAAACAAGGAAAATGTTGAGAAACTGTCACAGTCAGAAATAATACCAAGACCATTCTGAACTATTCTGTGAATAATATAAAGTAGCTATACTTTTGGTTCAAATGAGGGAGCTTTTACAGCAACACACACAGCACACACACACACACACACACACACACACACACACAC